>NW_024582692.1:180668-333926 GCF_018398535.1 Haplochromis burtoni | reverse complement strand
GTGTGTGTGTGTGTGTGTGAATCAACATATAGAAAGTACCATATAAGGATTAAAAATGTGTCACATTTGACCTTTGACCTCTAACTCAAAGTGACAATGCTATAATAGTGCTAATAATGCTAGTGACATTGTTTGTACTGGAAACATATAGGAAATTATATATGGAACTTCTAACTATTTTATTGTGTCTTTGTTATGTACATTACAGTAACATCTTATAACCATTTAAATACTATTATTAAATAATTAAACAATTTACTACAAATTGAAACCCATGTCACAGATGTACTATGAGGTATATTTAAAATGTATCAGTGCAAATGCATGAAAGCCTGCACTTTGCACTTCTTTTTTCTGCACTGCAAACTTTTTAAATTCAAAAAGAACAAACAAACAAACCAAAATGAGCACATGCAGAATACAATATTATTCCCTTATAAGTAAATACTGCCCAGAAAGTGAGCTGAATGGTGCAGGTTTGCACTCTCTGAGAGCGTTTCTTTACACATATATTTTTCAGCAGATACTCCAGGTGAAATAACTCTCACTGCATGATTTAAACATCAGGTAAACCACACAAAAATGATTCTAGGTTACATTTCTTACTTGCATTACACTTTTAAAGGTTATCTTTACTAAGTATGCTGTGTGTTTTTTGTTCACTCACTTGGTGTAAAGCAGGTTTATATTGTCAGTATAATGTAACAGACAAAAACAAGTAGTAGCCTATTTACCTACATTTATATTTAATGATGTGCATCTCTTTAAATCACCCTTCACGGCTGAGAGGACACATGTCATCTAATTAAAGAACGAGTAGTTTCTCAGCAATATATGCTTTTAAGTAGACACTTGAATTGATAATTGGCAGCTTTCACTCGTTTTCACGTACTTTTAACTGAATAAACTTTCAGGTGCATACATCTGAAAATGTGTTATGAGCCTCAGTGACAGGAATAGCTGGTGTAACCTAAAAATCGGTTGCTAAACAAGGCCTGTAAAGTCATACTTTGGAGGAAAGACACTTGAGACTTCAGTTGTTGTCTGCCCCCCCAAAAAAGAAAAAAACAGTTCATGATAGTTTGAAGATGAATGTCGTCTGGTCAGCCCTGATGTCCCCGAGGCAGTAGGACACACACTGTGAACGATGGCTCCTATTTTAAGGCTTATCCACTCAGGTGCTGCTTGTTCTGTATGCAGCAGTTGTTGGTTCTGGTTCCACAACATGGGCTCCATAGGAAACCACGTGGTTGTTTCGCTTCAGTGACTTTAAGGGTCTTTAACAGTAAGATGGACAGATATCAATTTTAGCATTTCTATCCTTTATTTCTCCTCTACTTGTCGTATTTTCCTTGGGTATAAGTGAAACAGTCTTGTGCACATCTTACAGAGAAGTGTTACAGCTTTGCTATATCACCGCTGCAGAAAACGGCAGCATTCTTTCTCCAAGACAGTGAGTCTAAACTGATATAAGGTTAGCAATTCAGTCCAGATAGGTCCTGTCAAAGCAGTTTTGCTGTGTAATCACATGAGGTGCTCAGGTTTGCTCAGATACATTTACAAAAGGTCAAAGCACCAGAGTTTGCTCCAGTTCCAACGGGAATTATGGTCGGAGTAGTTTTACTTTCAGTAAACAAAATCATCTGTCAAACCTTTCAAGAGCTTATCTTCCCAGCAATAAAACATAACCTCTGGTTGCACGAAGAAGCGGCGCTCTTTTTTTATCGCTACCTCAGACTAAATTGGACTGAAAAGGCCTACAAATCCAAACAAAGCACTGGACCAAATTTGGTTGTCTTTTTCATTTCGGGGGTTTGAGGAGAATGTAAGAGTCACGCTTTTTATGTTTTAACACAAAAGTTAAAGAGAAATGTGTGAAAGAAACACGCTGTTAAAGGTTCTTTAAGTGGGAAATTTCACGATAATACATTACCAATGCTGACATGCTAAAAGGCTTTGTGGATCTGTCACATTCAAACATGTCATTGGACAATAGCATTGGTACATGATGACACAGCTTAGGTCAAACCTTTCTAGACCTGGTAACTGTATCTTTTATTTTCTCTCCTCACAGAGCTTCTTAACTGGATTTACTGCAATATGATAGGAGCAAGTATTGAGTGTGGAGATGGTGGTTTGCGGTGTGTCTTAGCGTGCACGAGAATGTGTGTGTCGCTGCGTTTGTGTGAGCTCGTTTCTTTATTTGTGCATCTGTGGACGCACAAGCGTGTTTGGGTAAGAGATCAGATGTTTGCCTGGTCCATCACTGGGATGGTGGAGGAGCAGAGGATGCTGGGATATGCCCGGCCCCAGGGGCTGCTCTTGTGTGCTGAATGGAATTGAGGAATGCCACCATAGACAAACATGCTGCGAGCTATGAAACAACTGCCGAACAACTGAAATCAACACTGTGTGTCCCTGCTATCCAACACAAAAGGGGAGTCAATCCAAAAAACTAAAGGAGAGAGAGGAGGAAAGAGAGAGGGGAAAAAGAAAACAAACATTACAAGGGTGCCTCGCTGTAGCCGAAAGGGGTTTCACTGTACAATAATTTCACAGCAATGCCTAATATGTAGCACAGCATGTAATGAGTTGATATAATAATAACATAAGTATTTCTTTTTTGTATTTTTTTAAGAAAGACATATCCACTCTACAAGACAAGTGTGCTTGATACTAACTGTACACAGAAGAATGTGACTGATGAGTCTAGCTGTAGATAACTGGTCGAATCAGCTGGCAATAAAACATAATATTGGTTGGCCCCATCCCCAACAAAAGCATACAGTATGGGAGGCACCTGGAAAAAAACTCTATATTCTATCCATGCAAAAAAAGGTAAGACAAGTAAAAATATGCACTCAAAAGACTAACAGAAACACAAGAGGTTTATTAAGTTCACTTTAAAAACATTTCTCAGAACTCAATTGTTTTACACCACTTATCCTAAATATTTATGTTAATAAGCAGTGTACTACGGTAGCCCTGAGGGCTCAAAGGCACTGCAACTGAAGACAATGCAAGCAAATGGAAAAACGCTCAAAAAGCACACAAAATACAACAGAAGTCGAATAAAACGCAGTGGGTATAGATGCTGCAAAAGCTTACAAAACAAAAAAGTAACAAAAGTGCTTTTTGGGGGATAGTGTGACGGCACAGCTGCAAACAGGACAAAAACTGAAACATGCAAAGGATTGCACAGAGATTAGCTTTAAAGGAGTGGAGGATTGATCAGTGTCGCTACGTAACATGTGTTTGAAATCCCATGATTCATATAAGCTTGTCGATACATATTTGCCATTAGCCGTTAGCTTGTCAGTTATGCAGCTGGTCCATCATTGTCTAATCTCCCCAAAAAGGTTCCCCTTTTTCTTGTGAACATTTACATTTTTGTCCCCGTTGTGTTTTATTCAACTTCAGTTTTGTTTTGCATGTTTTTCAGGGGGGGTTTTTGTATTTGCTAGTATTTAACCTCATAGGGCCACCATAGTGTACTCCATATAAATCCAGCATTTGATATCGTGAGACCTCTTTCTTGTTGATGGTAGCTTTGTTGTATTAATTGATGTGGGATTATTCCTGATGTACGGTAAACAAATTAGGTTTCCACATGTTTGTGAACGATTAAAGTCCCAAACATGCCAAAAATCCATTAAAAACTTTCAGAAAGGCGCTGCTTGCTTCCAAGTATGGCTCAGGGACTTGTTGCACGCATAGAAATCAGACCCAGGGTAACTGTGCTGGAGGAGCTCTCTGGTTTGAGGTCTTCTTCCATGTTGTTTGTCGCATTTGCTTTGTATAGAACGCCCACAATTCAAAAAGCTTCCTTCTCAGCAAGGGGTTTATGAAGTGAGGGAGCTTTTTTCTTTTCCACTTACAGGCAGACAGCATATTTTTTTATATCCGCGCGTGCAGATCACCAACATTGGCTGACAATTGTCACTTGTGTACTTTCTAATAATTTGGGCATGCTTGGCGGGATATTAAGCAGGCTTACAGGCAATGTGAAACGAAACGATTTGAACTCGTGTTAGATAGAAGCCGCGTATGTGTGCGGGAATGTAATTGATTTATTTATTTTATGACAAGGATGCAAAGCGAGTGTGAGATTTGCTACTGTAATGCGGATTCAGAGAGACAGAGAGCCGTTGTGGGATGAAGGTGGGGGAAGGTAGCTTCTCGTCTGTGGCGGGCTCTCGCAATCCTTCCAAACCCTCCAAGAACGTTGATAAGCAGATCCCTGAAATGAAATCTTCCTCAGCACCCGGCTGGATCTGCCCCTAATCGTTTTATTTACAGTCACTATAAAAGACGCCTCCCTTTTAATGGTGCTCTGAAATAATAGGCAACCGAGGAACAATCGGTACAGTCCTAAGCGCATTCCCCCATTCCATTTTCACATTAGGCTAATCGAGGCGAGGGGAAGGATATAAAGACATCAGTTGGATGAAATGAGTGTAATTGGAGAATAATGTAGTTAGTTTGCTCTAATCTTCTGCATAATATTAAAATGTTCTCAATGCACCCCAGCTGCAAGCAATCACCCCACTCTGAGGGGAAACCTGGGCGACACTCTTTGGAGTGAGGAAGGATTGTGCGAGTGAGAGATTGAGGAAGAGATATATCAGAGAGCAGGGAAAGGAACGCAGCAGAAACAACTGGAGGCTTCAGTAGGAAGTCCAAGAAACTGTCTGTGGAGGCCTTTGCCTAGATAAACTCAGCCTTCCTCTGTCTTTTCCCTGTCATGGAAAAGCAATCCTTGCACCCTGCTGATGGCTGGCTAATTTGTACCGGGGGCTTGTTGTTTGCCAAGACTGGTTATGGTGCTGTTGAAATCAGGAACAGTAGGGTCCAAAACTGTCAGCATGGGTTTCGGAGGTTCATTTTCTCCATGCTGAGTACAGCCTGGTACAGCCTGACTTCTGTTTTTTTCCCCTCTTCCTGCCAAAATAGATCCTACAGTACACCAGCTTAAAATGGAACCAAAATCTTCTAAGCACTCGAATTCATTTTAAACATGTTCACAGTAACTGAGGTAGAATGAGCTGCTTTGTGCACGCAGTGAGAAATGATTTGAAATGATTAAAATTCTTCAAGTGTAAAAACATCCACAGCTACATCTATTACATTTGCTGAAACTTTAATAGGCTTGAGATTGGAAACGGAGAGGTCATCAGTCAGCTGTTCACAATGGTCTCTTACACATACCACCATATATTTATTTTAAAATGACCATTGCCTCCAAAGCTGAGCCAAGAAGGCTAAATGAAGTTTTGATCATCCTTCTCTAAACAATTAGGGCTCTGGGGAAGTTGTAGTGTAAGCAGTCACAGCAGTAGCCTCACAGTGGAATTAAGAGTGAGGTTTATTAGTCCCCCTTTGGCTTAGCCTTGTCTGTGATTTCAAGTAGAAAAAAAAAACTCGCTCTGAGGCAGCTCTTTAACTGCTGTTATTGTGCAAGAAAATTGTCATTAGACAGTGGAACAAATAACCTCGAAACGTCATGGGTGTCTTTGCGAGGGATCTAAAACAACAACAAAGAATTAATCAAATTAAAAGGAAGCCTTGTTATGCGATTTCAATTTAATTTCCACAACCAAGCCCTCTATTTAGTGTTTGAAAAAACCTAAAAAGGGCAAGTCACAGTTTAGGGCTCAGTAACAGTTTTATATTAGTAAAGAATTATCAATCCTTTAAGCTAATTTGGATAGGTTGGGGAGCCATAAAGTGGGCTATGAAATGGAGTAGCCTATTTGTTAAGCTCCCACCCCCTTCCACACTCTTTTTATGCCACCGGGGCACTAATACACTTTTGTTTTTCCTTGTTGATCATCTGCCATTTAAGGCACATTAAATCCTGCAAATTAATATAAATCTATGGAAGCTATTAGCGAGTTCCACTCTGCATCAGACAGCCAGAAAGGCCTGCCTTTGTAACCGGGAGTATGTCTTAAAATAGCTAAAAAGACGTCTGCTGTCAACTTTGCTGTATATAATACGCTGGACTTATTGCATTGTTTCAGGTAAAACGCAGCAGTGTAAACTTTCAAAATGTCTTGGCAAACTCTTCGCCTTCTCCTTGTCTTTTTCTTCATCTCCTCAGCGCTTTCTCAAGGTTCTCCCTTCTGCATTCTCCCAAATCCTCTCCACTCCTCTTTTCTTCTTTCCTCATAGGCAAGCAGTTTAGGCAAGTGCCATATGCCCTGATTAAAGCTAGCGGCAGGCCAAGGAGCACAGGGAGGCTGTTTTGTCATTAGCCCCTTGCGCGGCTGAGGTGGAAACTCATTTAGCCCCATGCTGGACCTTCATTATGATAGACTTGTATCAGATGGCATGTCTGGCTGGGATCTCTGGCTCCTGGCTAACGGATGGGGAGATGCTGCAGCTTCAGCCCCTCTCCAGCCCCAGCAGGAAGAGAGAAAGGGCTTTAAATGGAGATAGGGCTCGAGGAGAATGTTTGTTGTGGGGTAATGGGAAGGGAATGGGGAGGAAGGGACAGAGCAATGACTGAGTGATCCAGGGGAAAAGGAACAGGTCGGACCTGGGGTTAAAGGTTATAGGTCCTCGAGGTGGCTCTCAACACCGGAGAACTAAAACAGTAAGAAAATATTCACTGAAAGCGACTTCACTTGTTTGTTGTTATGGTTTGCTCTTACTAGAGGCACACTACAGCAACAGCTGTTTCACTGCTGCATTTATTTGGTGCTTGTAATATGAACAAATAAAGCTGGTGTAAATCAGGTAGAGACTGAGGTGGAAAAGAGGAATGAAGTGGGAGCAGCAGGTGAAAAAAAAAGTGCACACATCAAAGTGCCTGCGAGGTGATCTCACTTGTTATTAATTAACTGACAAGTTAATCATTCTTACCATTTTATGGGCTATTGACGGCTGAGACAGTAGCTCAGAATAATTGAAGTGTGTAGCTAATGAAATAGCTACAGAACAGTCTTTCTTTTTCTTTTTTTTTATCTGTAAAAAAAATCTAAAATGTACTGAATGTTGAACGGGGGTCACGCTGCACCTCGTTACTCTAAGCATGCAGGTTTTATTCACGTTGCTTCCACGTCCTTGTTATCACTTGCATACTGATGTAATTTCCAAGTAGCATCAGGTTTTCAGTTCCTGGAGGTCAGATCTCTTTGTTGTGCCTGTTCAGCCATACTGGACACTTGCTATGACTTCATAGTTACTGGTGAACATTGATGATGGCATTGTTGAATTTTTAAAAAGGCATCACTTCCTGTTACCCTTTTCCCAGTCAAAAATCTACAAGTTATGCATAACAAACATGCAGACGTGTTGTTTGCATGTTTGCAATTCTTCGTCACAATTGCTCTGCTTAAATGACTTAGACTTTCATTTATAGCACAGAATTTACTCTTATACAGCTCTGTATGGATGTAGGTTGGGATGATTCGGTATTTGGATTGCAAGAGGACGGATGATAGATATGAGGTTGGGGGTCTTCAGAGGCTAAGGATGGTTTTTGTAGCAGTGGAATATGAGGGAATGGGGCTGGAGGGAGCTGAGGCTGCATGAAAAGAAGTGATACAAGCCCGCGGGTTCTGATTCAGGGTTATTAACATGGCTTGGTGTGAAGACAGAGAGAGGTATGGGGCGGGAAGAGCTGAGCAAGACAGCTGGGCCTCGAGGAGAAGGCAAGTTGATGGGGCTCTGGTCCTGAGATAGGGCCGTGAAAGGATCTGGGTCTCGCTCAGCCTGGTGCCTCTGTGGCAGATGCTGCAGCAGACTGGATGAGGGGACCACCACTGACACAATGCTGGCGGCTAGAGCTGTGTGCTCCTGGTAGACCGAAACCACCTCTCTGTCTGGCTCTCTGTCTCTCTCTGCTTTAGTCTACCCCTCCCTCCTTCTATCTTTTCTCCCTGTCTCCAGTTCTTCCTCTTCCTCCTCCTTTTTTTTTTATATTGTGAACACCATCATCAGTGCTTACAGCTGCACCTCCTACACTCAAATCCACATACACACACACAGCAAAAACATGCTTGCTGCTGACACACACACAAAAAAAACTGTGCGTACGTGGAGTACAAAAATTATAAGCTTCAAATGTTCCAAAGCAAATGGCTGAAACAATTTTTTCCCTATTTGCTGACAGTTGTGCTACCTCCTGTAATAAAAAGTCAATGAACCAAGGGCAGTCAATATATTCCAATAACAAAGACGGGGAGATTTGTCATTTTCCCACTCTGTTTTTTTTTTTGATGGAAAAAACATGCCTTTCTTCTTTAGCATACAAAGAAGCGGGCGGCGGCAGAGCCGCAGATGCACACAAACACAGTTGCGCTGTCTCTTAAAAAGGAGAAATCTAGGGGAAAATGCCTGCGCCCCCCGCAAAATGCAACCTGAGGAGAAGGCATCTGACTGTGACAAACCAAATACGCTCTGTAATAGAATTTTCCATTTCGGCAAAACTGATAAGGAAGAGAAAACATAACAACTGCGAGTGGCACATATCTGAAGGAGGTGATTTCAAAGAACAACACCAGTGCACTCCAGAAGGCTCCTCGCGCTGAGTTCTTACATAAATATGCCGTTAAGCAATATGATGTATTATTATTACCTGAAAACACGCTCTGAGCCCGGGTAGGCAGCATATGAGCCAAGCGCCTTAGCTCCCCAAAGGAGATTGTCTCGACATCACATATCAGTCGGTGCTATTGGATTCCCTGACTTTTAACTGGGTTAACCCACTTCCTGGTGAATACAAATTCAATTTTAACTGCTGCAGTTTTTTATTTGCCATGCATGTACCCCCTCCTTTACCTTTTCACTTGCCTTGCTCTCAATAGACTGGCATAACCACATAGAAACAATTTTCCTTTATTGAGTATACACAAACTATAAAATTAAAATGAAGTGCTATTACACGTGCGCGGGGGTTTGGAAATCTCAGGAACAGAGAGTGATCCGTCCAATTTCTTTTATTCCTTCCGTCCATCAGTCTCTGCCCATACCGCTCTCTCTCTCCTCCTTGTCCCATAACCCGCTCGCTACATGTTGCTAATGTTTTATGCCTTGTTTCCTGGCAAGTTTAATGGAGCACCCATTTAGAATAGATACCATCTTAAGTGTTCCAGATTTGACTTGATGCCCATCCAGCTCTAAATAATACCTTTCATGTCTTTTAAAAAAAATCATTTGTCACAAAATCCAAAATAGATCTTCTCAATATAATGAATCTAGATTAATGAGAATGGTATTATTATTATTAACTGCCATCTTTGTGGTAGATTTAACATGTTTGTTATAGCTGTTTGTCATCAGACACTAATTAACAAGCGGAAAACTTTCCACACTGCATGTTTTGGAAAACTGAAAAAAACTCAAACTAATCTTCTGATGTGTCCAAAACTATTCAAAGCTCTCCAAGAATTCCAGCCACGAAGGACACACTCCGGTGGGACCTTATGGTTTTTCCAGGCACCTTCAATGTACGCTTTGAGAGACACTGAGGATCTTAGACACACCACTACAGTTGTTGTTTTTTTTCTTTTTAACTGTCTTCCAGGGTCTGTGTGACTGTCTTCTCAATGGGTTAATGGCTTTCCTCAAGCAAAGCGAGGGAGAGCGGGGCCTAAACAAAGCCAGATGAGGGAGTCAGGAAGCCTTTCAGGACTTCATTAGGGCTCTCTCTCTGAAAGGGGAGGTTAGGAGCCCAGCAAGCTGGTACTGTTTAGCTGCTTAACGTCAACAGGAATGCTCACGCAGCTGCCCCGTAGAAGCACCGGTGAGCACACACACAGCATAGCAGAGGCGAAGCAGAGGCGAAGCAAACACACGTGCAGATATGCGCGCTCACCCTCGCTACACGCGCACACGTAAGACCGAAAGTCGGTCGTGAATACACACACACACGCACGTACGGGCACGTACACAATGTCCCTGTGTAGCCCCTGGTTCAGACAACACGCACCGCTAAACACTGGCTGGTTTAGCATGAGAAAAGGGCCACACAGGGACTCAAACAACCTCTCCCATTAGTACAGTCACACTGTAGCTACGGGCACCAGCCACACACATGCACGAACACACACGCGTACAGTGTGGTCATTAAACATGCAGCCATTTCTGATGCACAGTGACGTGTTTATTTAATAGAATTGACATCCTGTTTAATTTTTGCTGATGCTGCGCTGCATCAGGGCATGCATTAAACTATTGGTCAGTTATCATTTATATGTGGAGTGCAGCAGCCTCATTTGTACTAATGCAAACGTGATTGGTTTTGCTATTCAATGACTGTATTTACAGCAGTGGGTAAAGCGCTTTAGCATCTTTAAACAGAATACACATATATGAGCGCAGTCATCGTCTTAGTCATCTAGAGTGGTGAGAAAAATATTTGTAAAATTACAGTGTGCTAGCATCAGCACTGTTCAAGCTTACAACAGCAATCATATAATGAAAGTCTGTAATTTACTTTTGATTGGTTTGGGCACATCCATAAACCTGTAATTTAAAGGTTCATGTTCAATAAATTCCAGATAAATATTAAAAATAAATCAAAATGGAAAGCTGTTGATTAAGATGCTCCTCTGTGCATGTTTTACACCAACATCAGCAGATCAATGGAAATCAAAAGCCTTTAATAAAGATCTAGTGAGAAATTTCAATTCATTGCATAAGAGCCAAATGACAACAACCGACCCACAGAGCTGTACTTAACAAATTTGTTTTAGCATGCATACATCGGTTTCTTTTTTAATGGGAAAGGTGTAAGTTTGTGTCTTTTTGTGCGTGCGGTTGCAAAGGTGTACTGTTGCAACTGGTCGCCTGCCCCTGAAACACTGAGCATGCTACCACATCTTCCTCGAAGTCCCGAAAGCAGCCAGAGTTGAAAAGGTTGGACGATTAGATGGATATCATGGCTGCAGACACGTGGAGCCCAGATTTGATGAGTAGGGCGGAGAGCAGTGCATCTGCGAGTGTGTGCGTCTGTTTGTGTGCATGACAGGTGAGGCGGGAGAGGTGAAAGGGAAGCCGCTTCATATCAAATGAACAGAGAAGAGGCCTGTAAGTTGAGCCTGGCATCTCCTGGCTTTCTTTGTGTGTACGTACGCATGTGTGCGAGCTGTGTGTAAGGGCAGGGGTGGGGTGTTTTGTTGTTCTCTTAGAATGAATAGAAAGGGAGCTGATGATAGTGTTAAGAGAGGGGGAAAGAGGTGTGTGTTTAAATATGCGTGTGTGTCAGCGAGTGTGTGTCTGTGTGAGGGCTGTGTTCAAGCACCACCTAGTGCTCGAGTGTGGCACCTCACCTGTGATGGAAAACACCTCAACTGTTACAATCAGGGTGTAAGCTTGAAACACTGAAGGAAGCAATAAGTGCAAGGGATATAATTTTGAATGTTTATATCTGAATACTTTAAAATTTATTTTAATAAACTATATATTGTATATTGCCAGTGAAAGGCAAGCGCATGCTTTTGCATTACTCTTATTATAATAGTTATTTATCTTTTATATAATCCATTAATACTGAGTTTATGAGTAGTAGGAGATCAGACTATGCACTGTCAGGAGGGTAATTTATATTATTTTTGTAATGCTCAAAACAGCAACTCTACCTTAATGTTATACTGCAATAAAAATATTAATTATATGACACGGCCCTTGGAGAGGAAAATGCAGCAGAAATGGCTTCAGCATACGGTAACACCTCCTGTCTGTTCTGCAATTTTTTTCGAGGGGGGTGAGGGGCTATAGTGAGACAGAGATAATGTCACAGTCGATCCCTCACTCATCTGACAGTCACCACCAGCCACCAGATAAGAGGCACGAGGAGAGCCCGGGATAATTATGGCACACATGGCTTAGCAAACTTTCCCCCTGTTTCACCTCCTCATTTCAATGTGCCCTTGAATACAGTGCACTGTCAACACACATCCATCGCAGTCGGCTTACTCCAACTTAGCGCCGCGGCCCCATCAAGCCTTCCAAACAGGCTGGTGACAGTGATGTGAGGCTGTCGTGGTGGATCAAGGTAATTCAGTCTGAGCCTCCGTCCCAAACCCGCCCCTCCCGCCTCCCCCCTCCCCATCGTTGTCAGTCGAGCGCGCCGTGACCCTCGGGCCTTCAGATTCAGCTCCCCAGACCTGTTTATTTTTATCACAACAATGAAAATTAGCATGATGCCGAACGCCTATGCACGCTGCACGCCTCCGAGGCTGTTTGTGTGCACGCGTGTATGTGTGTGTGCGTGCGTGAGAGTGATCAGTGTGTGTGTGTGTGGGCTGGAGTGACAGTGTCACCTTCTTATCATGGGACCAATGTTGTGTAGACAGGGAGATTTAGCTGAGAGATTGAGGGGTGAGGGGTTGGGGGTGTTTGGTGGTTACTACTGTGTGTTATGACAGGTAGCACCAATACAAGGATTATCAAAACAAAGATTCCATAAAACTGTCAGATGAGCGAAGTGTCCCATGGCGGTTTTGCAGAAGAAATGTCAGAAATCCTGATCATGCTGGTTTTTTTTATATATATATATATACACACACAGTTTATCTCATTTGCTTTTAATGTCAGACTGATTTCATTCACATTCAGATATGCATCACAGACTGAGTTTGTTTTGGCGTGCAACATTTCAAAACTTTACTGTTTTTTTTCTTAATCCACAGTTTGAACACTTGAATTCTGACAGATGTGTCCATAGTAACACTTTGCTGAAAAGTAGGTTAGGTGTAATAAAGTGCTAACTGCAGGAAAAACTGTCTTTCAATAATTCAGTGATATTCAATAATTAAATTCAGTTGCTTCAAAGTTTGCTCGGCTTTTATGTTTTACCCAGTTTACCCAGCTTCTGATCATCTTGCTGTCTTACATCCACTGAGTGAACCTGCTAAGATTTAAATATGTTTTGCTCCAGATGTTATAAGGACAAATTTTAGGGATCCGACACAGCAAGGGTCTTCAGTTTTCCTTGGCAAACACTTTTCTGAACACTGACGCTTAAGCGTGACGGACAGTCTTGAACATTTAGTCTTAAGATGAGCTGAGAAATCAGCTTGGCTATGTGGATTGACCAGATACAGATGTTTACTGCTCTACTTCCCGCACGCAAACACACACTGGCCCTGCACACAAGTGTGTATAGAGCTCACAGGCGCATACTCCCGTCTCAGACTCCATGATGCACGTGCATGCTGCCGTGGAAGGCTTTTCCAGTGTGACTGACAGCAGTGATGGAGGTGAAGATAAGCCTGATTAATTGGGAGGATGGGTGGGAGTGGGAGGCTGCACAGAGGCTACGCTGCACTGCTTCAACAGTGCCTTAGTGGCATCGCGTGCCACTACTCAAGCAATTTGTCAACATTGCTGAACGACATTTATTTGACTGCGACCACGGTCTCTATTTTGCAAAGTGCTATTTTGTCACAGTTGAAAAATTGCCTTTTTAGATCAACTTTGACACTCGGCTCTGAAGTTGTTGGGCTTTTTTTCTTTTGGGTGAGGGGTGCTTTTCGGTATCCGTAGTTGTCTGTTTTCGTAACCGCAGGGATGAAAATGGTGGCCTGAACATCCACAAGCTAAAGATCGATGAAGCAGACAGTCATTCTGTCCTCCGGTCCCTTTATTTCTACAGTTTCCTCACAGCTTTAATGTGGCATTAGTCCCAACAGTTTTGCTGTTAGCACAGTTAAAAGAAATAAAAATGTACTCTGACGAGATATACATATTCAGATATCACTGCAAGTTTTTCTAAAAAGGAATTGCAAGATGCATAAAACAATAAAAGAGTCTTGTATAATAATCTAATCATATCATATCATAATCATATCATATCATAATCTCAATAACATATAATATAATATAATAATATAACATATAATATGTTATAATAATATAACATATAATATAACATATAACATAATCATCATATCATAATCTCAATAACATTTTTATTCAAAAATACTTTTGAATAAAAATGTTATAGGCTGGAGACGAATTAGAGAATACTTATGATTTTGAGTACACTACACTGGATATGGCCTGACGATATCCAAAAAACCCAATGGTGTTTTTAGCTTAAATTCAAAGTTAATGTTAGTTTTCATTCTTTATTACAG
Source organism: Haplochromis burtoni (assembly GCF_018398535.1). Lineage (NCBI taxonomy): Eukaryota > Metazoa > Chordata > Actinopteri > Cichliformes > Cichlidae > Haplochromis > Haplochromis burtoni. The sequence continues at coordinate 319,836 of NW_024582692.1, read as the reverse complement.
ATATAGTGTGCAAGTCTGCTGAGATGATTTTACCTACAATGAATAATCATGTCAGTGTTTCAGAATCATGATTTCTGAAACCTATTTTACTTACGCTCGCTCTCCTCATTGCCAATTCAGGATTTTCTAGATGCGATCACCACCGTCGGAAACTTTTTCCTCTTAATATATCTTCGACAAATGCGATCCAGTTGTGTGGTTTCCGCTGTGATTCAAGAATCCCTGAGAGCACTCATTCAAAAGTGCGTGGAGAAAGACAGATAGGCAGCGCAGTGAAGATCCATTCAAATATGATTATAAGTGAATTAATAGACATTGACATTTGTGTTTGTTCCAATGTGGTGAACAGCCCAGCGTTTCCTGCCAATGGGCCCATGGATGACACTAATACCTTGTAATCAAAGGAAATGTGTATAGCTCCACAACCATTACATTCAGATTTTGTCTCTCTCATTTTCTTACTTCACTCTTGTTTGTTTCGGTGTAATGCAGATCAGTTCTGGGTTTATTTTCTACCCTCAAAGCTGAATCTTTTATTTGATTTGCGGTAGAAAAAAAAATCATCCTGGTAAAATTACATCCACATGGCAGAGCCTCTGAGCTTGTACTGTAGCTCGGTTGGCATTGACAACAGCCATGCCATGATAACAAAACAAGGTTAGGAACAACTGAGGAGCTGCTTTCCAAAACACTCAGCTTCTATTTTAGGTAATAAATTAATAAATAAAGGCCGTTACTCATTATGTATCAAACAGAGAAACATTTAGCACAAGACTGCTCGATTCATTAACACTTTATTACTCCAAATGCTCTTTTTTGTGTTTCCCATGCCTCTCTAGATCAAACTGGCACTGTTGCTAATAAAAACCATAGAAAGCTCAAACGTGCGATGCAGTTCATTTGCTTTAAAATAAACACACCTTTATGAAAGCTGATTTTTCTTTTCAAAGTGAGACGATAAGAGGACCATTAGAAAATTGTGCAGCACTCCCACTTAATGATTCACTGTGTCCTCTTCACCTCAGGATGTGGTTGACATGGCATGGATGCGCTCTCGTATCTATCACTGAGCGACTTTTCTTTCTTTTTCTTCTGTAATGCCTGTGAAGACAGTTCACCCTCAGGAAAGAGGCGGCTACATTTTCACCTCTTCCGAAAGCAGAGGAGGGGTGGAATTAGCCAGTTGAAAGGTTATGTGGTAAGTCAACATTAGCTTTTCGGATTACTCCAGTGATTGAGCCCTGTAATTATATGACACAGTCTTGTGCTCTCATTGGTGGGATCCTTGTCTCCCTATATCTTTTAACTTTCACAAAATAAACCTCTGAAGCGGCCGGCTTTTCACAAACAGATCACTCTTTGTTTGATTTGGCAGCTGCTTTTTTCTTTTTTTTTTCTTTTTTCAAACGAGGTGACTCGGGTAATAAAATATGATATTTAATTTTAAGGGTTTCTTGGTTGTACAATAGACTGAGGTGCATTTTTCTCTTTGCTCACCACATTGTGTTTCCTTGACTTAAGCTTTTGTCTTCCCAGCAACTGTCACTGTTTAGTACTTAATCACATGGGAGTGCCCTTTGGGTAATGGGAATGACAGGAAAGCTATAGTACAAACTTAAAGCTTATGAACTTAATGGCTGCCTTTTTGAACTTTAGCCAAATTACAGAAATTTCAGCGGATTTCGCCTTACAAGAGTCTGTGCAGGGTTCTTAATCCTTGAGAAAACAGTGTTGGGTACAAATGGAGTCGGCGTTATTGGTAATGTTTATATTTACCTTAGGGCTGGGACATGTGGACATGTCCCCCATAGACAGTAATCCACAATAAATACGAGTCTTTTCTCTTAATATTTACAGAATCACAAAAGAAAAAGGTTTGTGTCCATCTGGATTGAATTGAGACTGAATTTTCTTGGTTAGGACACACAGCGGGATGACAGAACCCAGCCCAGCTATACCATAAAAAGAGCATTTGTTTGTTACACTTTTTCACATGATGAAGGGATGCGGGATACCCTTTCAGCCCAGTGTTTACAGGGAAGAAAGAGATGGCATGATCTCTGCCTTTGCCCGTGCGCACGGCTGTTTGTTGCCGTGACACCCAAGAGTCAGCTAACAATGAATCCACCGTTTTTTCCGCCAAATTCAACATTAATGACGATCCGTCGCGAATCCGTCGCGGGATGTTGTCGTAAAGGTTAAAATACAACCTGTGCAGTTTGAAATCTGCTAAATATTCCAATGTAAATAATTGAAGAAAGCTTTTAAACAAACAGACAGGCCGATGAGTTTGGATAAGTCATCGTCATATCGCACGGTATCATCATATATTGGCAATAAGTGGAGGTAAATATGGAACACGTGTCAGGACAGACTTGAGTAAACTTTCAGAAGTGTGTGTCATGTCATTTTTGTAATAAGGCTCACCCCAGTTTAGGTTTGCCACAGCAGACAGTGTGCAGCCAATCGACTACCAGTCATCGTCTGCTGGATATTTCTGCTTGTACTCCATTACCTTCTTGCTGTTTAACATAGCTCATTAAATATCACTTTTCCATACCACTTGTCCCAGTAAATAAAGTTGATGTTGGCCCACGCTGCCTTCGTAATCATCTCTCTCTCTCCCTCCTTTTCCCCTCGCCACCCCTCTCTTTCTCCCTATCTTACCACGCGGTGTTCAGAGGTAATTGAAAATGTGATCCATGAAGTCACAAGTGCAATTTAACTCAGAGCCTACCCATGTTAGCGCTTCCACTCGTAACAGGTCAAAGAATTAAATTCATTTTTAAAAAGGTGACCCGTGAAATTGCACTCATGATAGATGGGGTGTAAAAGCAATATTTTAAAACATTTATAGGTATATATTTTCAAGACCCCTTGATGCTGGAAACACTGTTTCTGTGCTAAAACATGTCATTTTATTTGGGTTCATTTGGAGAGGGTGATGGAAGTGCAGCATCATTCCTTGGTTAATTTTTAGCAAAAAATATTTAGTGATTAAGCCAATTCACCAACGCTAGAAAGAACAGCATTTGCACCATTAAATGTTGATGTGCAAATTCAGGTTTCAACTGCAGGCACATGTACATGCCTAAAAATGCTTAAAGTGAATGAGGGTCAGAAAATCCAGAGGGAAGTTGGACACTTGCACCTGTCGGGAATAGAAAAGTCCAAGTACGTCAGTAAGTAAGCGTGACGGATATAGCAGTTTACATCTGAGACTGCTTCACTCTCATAATTTCACATCACTTGACCAAAGAAATCTCTCTAAAGTGCTGTTCCAATTCTGAGAAACATTTTCACATACAAGCGTGGGGCAGTATAGAAAAGCCAAAGCCAGCGTGCGAGCCTCTCCGAGGTCCCTCACCAACTGTCACCTCCACACCACCGAGAGGAAGGAGGGCGATGTGGAAGATTCTGGAGGAAGACCGAGGTGGTGAAGGGGCAGCTGTCTTCGCCTCGGTCTAAGTTCTCTGACCCACTTTCCCACCTTTTCCACCTCCCGTGGATTCCCCACCGCCATCTCCTCTCCCACTTTCTCAGTCAAGATTAATGGTGTGAACCCAGACCTGCTGGCAAACTGGATGTAAGGAAGATGTCTGAGGTAAGACCTGGCAGACGTTCAGAGCGCAGATATGTGTGCATTTATGTAGTTGTGTATGACTGTACGCACATAAATACGGCAGGGTTAACAGGGACTGTCCTTACGGTGAAGACTGATCTTACTAATCTTGTTTCAGGAGAGGGCAACTCATATTTCACTCTCTCTGAGCAGCCAAGATCTCTGTCTTTCACTCTTTCTGTCTCTCTGCCTTGGTGCCTCGAGGGGGTAAAAAAGCAAATTCTCAAGGCCTGAAAGTATGCGAGAAGACTTGGTTGGACAGAAGTTCAAGATGTCATAGAGGAGAAGTTGTGTTTCGACATGAAGCCTTGTTTGTGCTCATCAGCAAACCTGTCAGGAGGCCGTTTGATGTCGTATTTGGGTGATGTCCTCAGGCGCCCTGTTTGTGTTAGCTTCCATAAGGATTAGCTTCATATAGCGCGGCCTTGCCCGAGAATCTCAATCACTGGAAGACGCAGCAATTTTGGTGTCAAACTCATCAACAATCGGCATCCATAAATATCCCCATCGAAACGGGAAAAGGGCGCCCAAACAGGGATTGGAATTAATGATAAGATTGGAGAAATTCATCAATATAATTACTCTAGTTTTCTACAGAGCAGAATATTTTTCAAATCACCACCATACCTCCACCTGCATAATTGATAGAGTCCTCATGATTAAACTAATGAGGCTTAGAGCTTAAACCCTATCCAGGAGCCTCCTAATTACAAATATGTAATATCCCCCTCTGCTTCAATTAGCATTAGAACAGAAGGTTAAGAATCATTCAATATTCATGTGGACAGAGAACTTCAAGGTTAAGGAGACTGGTCATTTAACCTTAGCTTTAAAATAAAAGCCATTTTCCTTAATTGTCTTTGATGAGAGCCACTAACTACATAGCTTTGGGAAGTGCTTCATCAAGTTTTACCCCAGTAAAAGTGAAATGTTATTGCTTTGCTCGAGTCTACCTATTATCATTTGGAGATGCTCAAGCATCTTTGGGAAATCTAAAATATTCATGCACTGTAAGATAAATTATTTGGGTCTTGCATATGTTTAAACAGCTCACCGGCGTATTTCTTAGTTATCTATCATCTCACATATTTTCTTTTAAAATGCCTCAGCCAAACAGGTGTGTGACGTAAGGCAGCTGAGCTGTCAGGCTTGCAGAGAGATGGTTTCTGATTGACACCCCTGGAGGCAACAAGTTTAATAGTGCATCATGGGAAAGCTCTTTGCAGACTTGCAAGAACATCTCTCCTATGTGATGAAGGCTTAGTGAAAAAAAGGATCAAATGGCACAAAGTGTGTGTGTGTGTGTGTGTAGGGTACGTTTTTTGTGGTGAAATGCACATCTACATATTATATAACTATGTATGTTGTATATTATTATATATATATATATATATATATATATATATATATATCATATATATATATATATATATATATATATATATATATATAAATAAAAGAAGAAAGAGAAGAGAGAGAGAGAGAGATAAAGGGGTATTTGTTCTACATCCATTTTGCTGCTTTTACTGTCAAAGGGCCAGCATGCAGTAATTTTGCACTTGAGTATAAAATCAGTGTAATGCAACGTATTAGTTCAGCTGGTGAGATTTTCAGTTCTGACTATTAAAAATATCACTGTCTTCATCTTTCCTGCTACACGCTGAGCTGAGGTATCACTACCACAGGGAACGGGAGCTTTAACTTTGGTCTTGCTTCAGTCCACCTCCTTCAGAGTGTGTCTGACCATTGACGTGGGGTTTGACAAGGAACTGCATTGGCCTCGTGTCAGCAATGGAGACCACAGAGTGAAGGCCTGGGACTCAGAGACTGGGCTTGGATCCCATAGCCTGGAGGCTATAGGCCCAGCACTGCACCCACTGGCCTAGACCAGCCCAGCCCAGCACAGCCTAGACCAGCCCATCCCTGCTCTGCTCAGCCCCCCCCTCCTCCCTGTGGCCTCCCTGCACCTTCACCAGCTGCGCTTTTCTGGCTCCAGCTGCTAGGTGTATATGTGTGTATGTTGCCCGCCCCCACCATACCCAGTTTTTTCCCCCTACATCTCTCATGTTTTCCCTTTCTGGTTTTCCTTGTTCTCTTGGTTTCCCTGATTTGTCCTTTCACTGTGTGTCTGCTACATCCTCTCTTTTTTATCCTCTCTGCCTCTCATCCTTCCCTCCCTTGCCAGACATAGGGGTTGTAATAGTGCCCAGCAATTACTGAGTTGGCATGTGCTGCATTGTTTACTCACAGTCCTATTCCTACTGGACTTTATTAAAACACCATCTGCTGTCAGCTCTGGAATGGTAGTAGAGGTGGTGGAGGAGGAGATGGTAGAGGAAGGCAATGGGAGACAAGCGATACATTTGGCTGCAGAATGGAAGGAGCTGGACTCACGTGGAGAGTGCGGGCTGCCGCAGTGGTCTCTTGTCAGAGGGACATTGACAGTGCATGAGACTGAGGAAGCTAAATGGGATCTTTGCTGCAAATGACCAGTCTGGTTATGCAAATAAACAAAAATGAGTTCCAAAAAACGGCAGGTCCAACCCTGAAAAGAAAATCACTGCATCCGTCTTTCAAGGCCTCAAAAGGTGGGGGTTTTATTATCCAGACAAAAATGGCTATTATGAACTTTTTGTCGAATCAAAAAATATAATTCTTCATAATTATTGAGGACTTCAGATCATGTTTGACCCAAATAAAAACAAAGGCGGATGACAGAAGTCCCTCATTAGAGCCGTTGGTCACAGAGAATGACTCAGGTGCTAAATAGCGTGCGGAGTAACAACAGCATAACCGAGGCTATTTATGAGCACTCACATTTCCTCTCTTTGCTTCCAACACACACACATGCACATGTAGGCCCACGCTGGGCAATAATACTGCAGGCCCGCCCATGTAATGATATTCTGATGGTTATTTCATTAGCTGTAATTTGTTACGGGACATGTCATTTAGGACAAGAGCCTGGATTGATTTGATAAGTCACTGTGAGGAGGCGGGCGGAACCCACGACAAGCTAGATAGATAAGTCAATTATTGGAGATGCTTGGCATGAGCGGCTGCATGTGTCTGTGTCCTCAGGTGTTTCTGTACAGTTTATTTGCATACAGTAAATACAGGACAGCACCGTTATCCAAACCGACTAAAAATATTTTATTCTAATACAAAGGATATGGCTTAGCAAAAGCATTTTATATCGCTGTAATATTCAATCTGGGTGTTTGTAGTGGATGCTTGTGCTTGTGGGGGATCAATGAGATGGAAGACTAAAGTGCACTCATGTAGATACATGTGCAAACACAGCATACAGCTATAAGGTCAATCTAGATGCTCAGAGGTCAGTCTACTTGAAAAAAAAATCTGTTGCTGTGATTGTCTATTCTTGTGGAAAAGTAAAGAGGAGGATGAAATTAAAGTAAGTTAAAGGCAGCTCTTTAGGAAGCTTTACCTGATCTGTGTTAGGCTTTGAAAAAATGGCCTCACTTGTGAGTTGTTCACTAGTTAGGCATCTGTGCTGAGGGCCCCTACTGAGAGAAATTTAGCAACATGAGAATCACTGAAGAAAAGCAAGCAGAAAAATCATATTGTTCAATAGAAAATACAAAAACACGATAATAATGCATATTTCCCACTGATGTTTGTCCCTTTTATTTTGTCCTGTCCCCCTACCCTTACCCACAACCCTCTGGTTCTGCTGGAGGTTTCTTCCTGTTAAAAGGGAGTTTTTCCTTCCCACTGTCACCAAGTGCTCACTCATAGGGGCTCATCTGATTTGAGGGTTTTCTCTTAATTATTGTATCTACCTTAAAATATAAAGCACACTGAAGCGACTGTTGTTGTAATTTGGTGTTATATAAATAAAATTAACTGCATTAATAATCTTTCCTGCTTTAAATGTCAAAATATAGTGGGGCAGGTATTTTGAGCTCTTTAAATATTTTACAGAAACAACTCCTTTTAGTAAAATTTCAATGATAAAATATTCCCAGATCTTTAATATCCAAACAGCAGGCAAAGATCAAGCTGTCTACATTAGTATATTAGATAGTCGTCATAGACAACCTTAACCTAAACATGGAGATTTTAATATTTTAATGATTTCTCACTCGTACATTATATTCACCATTTTGCTGCCGTTTCATATCCTATCCATATGTTCTTTCTTGTTATTTATTGCAAACTTCAGCTTTACTGAGCAGAATGAAATTCTGTGTTTCTTTCAGCTGCAAATGAGGTAAAATAGATACAAAAGAGATGTGAAATGGAAAGAGAAATCTCATTCGAGCCACAGACAGCAGACATCACACTCGCAGTCATGAGTTATTCATGCATTAGAGATATTGTAGATTGACAGCACAATTATGTCAGAGGGTATTACGCCTCAGCAACCATGTCGTGCCCCCCATCCAGGGGGCACGACATGGTTGCTGACATACAACACACAAAAAGTGAGAAAACAGAAGGGCGTCTAAGGTGAATTCTCTCCAGCTGAAAAGAATTTCAGTATTCTGAATAATAAAACAGGAATATGGACAAACTCATAACAGATGGACAAAGCAACAAATGATTTAGTTTAGGCAAATTTAAAAACACAAAAAACGGTTCGTGAGGATGTTAATTCTTCTTGAGAGTGACGCGTCTCTTCATTTAACGCAGTATTTCTTTGGGGTTTCAAAAAATAAATAAAATCTAAGAAAACGTAACATTAATTATGAAGGACATCTCAGAGATGTTTGTGCGCACACAATACCGCACAAACAGTGTATTTGTGTCAGCCTTCAGCTGCTGATGCTGTTCGGGGTAGGAGGTCAAAGGTCAGATCGGGGTTCTTTATGATCTCTTACAGATCATACTAAAGATACCAACATCCCACTGTCAGCGGCTCCACATGGCACCAAAAGATCAAATGAAGGATTACGTTCATTTAGACCTTCATGATAAAAGGCAAACGTCTAATAACTAAGCTGCTGACTCACTTTAAACTAAAAGCTGCTGGAGAGTTCTTAAAATATTAATATTCCTGGATTATGAGGCAACACATGTTTTGTTTTTGTTTACTGATTATCTAGGAACTATGCACTTTTATTTACATATTGATATGGACCTCAGTAAACATATTCTACCTGAAGGATGAACAGTCCCGATGAAAACTGCCTCTTATATACATTATGTTGTACAATTAAAGCTTAGCTGTCTAAAAAACAGGTTCAGTGACTGGGATTCACCTGTTCCTCATAGAGGTGTTTTTGGGGGGTTTTCTTTTAATGAGCACACAAGCCGAGAGAGGACACAGTAAGTGTATCGTTAGACACACATTTGCCATAAACTCATGTACAGTAGAGTGCAGTAATCTTTAATGGGAGTGAAATCACTGTCTCTTAAAAAAGCACATACTGTTTTATAGGGCTCATCAGAGCTGCGTTCAAAGCAAGCATGCACCGCAACAACAGGATGGACCGCTCACCTCTTCCTCCTCCAGTTTATTTTACTTCCTCTGTTAATGCTTTTATTTACCATTAGGGTGTCACAGCTATTGTGTCGCCTGCTAGAAGAGACACGAGCAGAGGCGTTTGTCACATGCATTAAAACAAAACATCATTCAGTTTTCAGTTTAAACCATAAGTCAAGAAAAACACTGATAGTAGTGGTAATAGTAGCATTAAAAGGGTAAACAGCAGTGTAGCAACGTCCTATTTTTGTGTAACGTATATTTAAAAAGTCTGATTAAGGCTTATATGTTTAATATGAGGGCTAAAAGAATTGTCCTTGATTACTTTTGGAAATATTTCTGTTTTTAAGTTGCTCAGGATCAGAATCGCCAATACACATCACTTTAAACTTAAACAAAATCAGAAGAAACATTTCAAGCACTTCTAAAGAATATTAATATCCATGAAACCAGCTGGGCAAGAAGAAAAGCCCAAGCCATTACCTTTTTTAGATGCTTTTTGGAGAAGCAGACCCCTCAAAAGTACCAACATATGTTACTGAGGACCACTTGAAACCAGTGGAAGAGTAATGATAGAAATCTGATTGGCTGATTTGCAAAAAAAACAAAAGAGCTAATGACAGTGGAAGTGATTCCCACACAGATTACATTATGAGTCATTCATGAATGGTGACGTGCTTTTTGCTACTAATAAATATCTAAGATATTGCATCACTAAATAAGACAAACAAATGCTGAAAATACCAAAAATCCTTGGGTTTAAGGTGTTTATGCTTCTCTTCATTTATAAAAATGTCTTTAGGGTTTCACTTGAACGCAAGCTCGAGATCATTTCAAGCTGTGTTTAAATCGATTCGTAAAAATTCCACGATTACAAGACAGGATTAAAATGTCCACCTCGTGGTCAGATATCTGCATGACATGCGTGGCACTATCTTAAGGACTGAAAATGCTCAATTAAGGGATTCTTGTCTCACTGTTTATGCAAAAAACAACAACATTTGAGCATTTAATTGCTCCAAGTTGTTACTCAGACTGTAAATACTGCAATTATTCTGACCTTTCGACAAATTTTAATATTTTAAATGCTCTAAATACAGATTTTTCATGCTTACCCCACATCCTCACTTGTGAAAATAATAACCCATACAAATAACAAGTCTTGTAAAGTGACTGTTTGCAGCAAAAGTAGAAGTTTATTGCATTCGGGAAGTGTTTTCTCATACATCTATCCCTGGCTTTCAAGCACTATGCCAGCATTTTTTTCCCAACAGGAAGCGGAGAGAGGCCTGCCGAGGCACTTTTTGTTACATTTTTATTTAAAGTTGTAAAGTGTGAGACGCAATTTTAGGTGAGAAACTGTGCTTTAAGCGCAGACATTAAGAACAAATACAAGAATTCAATTATCACTTTGTGCGATTTATCAACCAGGGTGACAAGGGAGTTAAAAGTAGCAAGGCAAGGGTGTCTAGCACAGTGTCAGCGTGTCTCTATCACCTCAGTGATGGAGAGGCCAGCTGAGGATGGACCCTTGTAGCCAGGGACATGTTCCTCCACCCTGTCACGCCCTCCTCTCCCCTCCCTTCAGCATGCACGCCCTGCCTCCTACAAGCACCTTTTGTATGGGCTAAATGGGGCTGGATGCACCCCTTTAACTTTGATTTCCATTTTCTATTGTCTGCCCATTGACGGGGAGGGTGACTCCATCTGTGCCTGCCTCGCGTGGTGCCACCCTTTCAATAGGCATATGCTCCACATGTGAGAGGCCTAAACCTGCAAAAGAATGGATGGAAGGAATAATGATATACAGGACGGGCCCCTCACTTCATAGAAGGAGAGAGTGACCGAGGAAGACAGAGAAAATACTCCATTCATCAGTTTATTGTACGGCTCTTTAAACTCTGCAGCCTTTTTATGTGTATTCAAGAGTGCAGAAGACATTACACAAAAGCCCCCGCCGAACTGATGGCGTTTTAAATCGTGGTCAAGCTGCTCCGCTCGCCTTCTGAACCGCGTCAGGAATACGGACGCGTGTTTTGCGCGAAGGGAAACGCAGCTCGCAGCTCCACCGGTGACGATGGAGGCGCCACGGAACAATTGATAACTGTTAACCGAGGGTGGCAAGCTGGGTCGGTTTGGACTTGGAAATGTGCAGTATGCTGTGAAAACAGCCCTCTTGTGTTCGCTCTCTCACCCCTTCAGATCGTATCTCCGCATGTGATAACACCACTTAAGATCTCATACAGTAACACACATTAAGTCATTTCCCTCTCCAAACAAACTGAAGAGGAACGTTGGTGGAAAAAAACATTCAGCACTAGATCATTATTAGCCGTGTTTTTTCTGCTGATTTTTATCAGCAAGTCCAAATTTGATGATCGCTTTTTCTTTTTTTTCTTTTTGTCCTGAAATGCAGTTTAACTGAAAAAAGGGGCTAAAACAAGGTGGGAAAAACCAAGCTCATGGCTTAATTTGCTTTCCATTCCACTTCATTCATTTACTTATTCATTCATTGCCTCTTTCTCCCTGTCCATCAACTTCATCCTAATCTCACTCTTTTTCCCTCCCCGCCTACGCTTTCCTTGACAGCCATGATGCCCGCTGCCCCCACACTCACCCTAATGCGGTCTAGCCCTACCCCTGGCTGTTCCTCCTGTTCAGTTATAAGCCTCTATCGATTACAAGCCTGTCGTACAAAACGACCTAATGGAGGGTCAGCTTTAATGTGAGGGGCGGGGGCCCCCTGTCTTAGTAGGAACTGAGCCTGGTTTTATACACCCCTTCTTTCTGCTTCTCCTTCTCCTGTGTCCCTGCTCCCTCCTGCTGGGCTCCACCTTGTCCCTCTTAGACCCTTTCCATTGAGGAGCGAGGGCCATGAAAAATCAACAGCGGAGCCATCAACTCCCCCCACCCCACGCACTCTCTTCCAGTCCCTTTACAAGGCCCACCGCCGGCTGCAGAGGCTGCCCATGTGCGAGGGTATTTAGTGGGGGCCTGAAAGCTGAAAGGAGAAGCGCCTGGATCAAATGTGTGTGTGTGCGGAGAGAGGGGGGGTGAGGGAACAGAAGGAGCCCTCTCAGGCGGGGTGCTGAGGCCCTGGCTCGTTTTATAGACTCCCCTGAAAGAACGTGATTACAGATCATTATCCAATTGAAGCAGATTGATGGGCTGGGGTCAAAGTAATATAGCTCATGGTGGCTCAGCAAGAGGGGAGGGGTGATAGGAAAGGACTGAGGGCAGCACAGAAGTTGGGATGAGGTGGGAGGGGGTGCTTTGCAGACAGGGTGAAGATGGTATAATGACCGGATTGTCACCACCGAAGTGAGTAGGGGAAGGGAGGGGAAGAAGAACTAAAGCGGGGGTCAGAAGAGGGAGGAGGCGAGGAAGACCCAAACTTGTCGAATGAAAGACTGGAGCTTTTCTTTATCAGGAATGAGTTGTAGTACAACAAGTGCTGACGGACAGGAGAGATGCCGGATTGGCCCTCTCACTTCAGAGGGCAGATAAAGAGACCTTTATGTGGAGAGGAGGAGGGAGAATTTGTCCAGAGTGACTGGGCTGCACGACTTTTTGTAAATAATGCCCTTCACACAGCCGCTTTTTAAAGCATCAAGATTGAATCAAGAGTTTGTTGTCGCCTCGAAAAATAGTTCTGTCAAATGTTTAGGTAGTCTAGATAAATGTGACTTAAAAATAAATACTCATTAGACATTAATAACTATTTTTTATGTGCCCCGATTTAACAAAAATACAAAAATGTGTGTGGAAAAAAAGTTAAAAGATTTTTTTTATTGATGGGCATTAGCAAATGCCCTTACTGCTCTTTTTCTTTTTTGAAGATTTAACAATCTTCCTATATTGTAGCTTCTCACTTCTGCACAATGCATGATATTCCTGACCTCATCAGTGCGCTCAAAAGGTACAAACACATTTCCTGCCAAGATTCTGGGCTCCTGTCGTTCTATTGCACAGTATATGATGGCAGTAAGGCTGCATAGCTGTTTATGAAGCCTTATATGACCTTGTGTATGATCTGAAGTGAATTACACAGCAGCAGTGGCAGTAACAGAACACGTTTTGGTGCTAATTAGTCATTGGCTGGAAACAGTTTTATTGCCAAAGGCAGATAAATTTTCCTCGTGAATCTGGTTTCAACAAGGTTTCTGTACATTTATGGAGCACACTGCATAACAACGATTCAAAGGATACTTTATCAGAGCAAACATTACTCACACACACATTCGTGCACAAGAGAATCACACCAACATACCATCAGCTGGTATGTCATCGTGTTTTATGTTACAGCCATGAATCTGATGCATTCATTAATGGTTTGTTAGGAGGATCGTGGGTCTGGAGATGGTGCCAATGAACTGGAGTCTCGTGACAGGGAATGTCTTCGTCCACAATAGACGGCTTATGGGTAATGGAGATGACACTGAATAGTCTTTTGATATTGGCTGAGACAGAATGTCTCTAAATTTTGCTCGCTTTCAAGTTCTGCACACAAAAAAAAATCCCTTGAAGACAGCGCGAGCATGTTTCCGAACGAGCTTGACATTTCACCTTTTACACTTGAGATATTTTAAAGAAAATGGATCCTAAATGATGCAGAATTTTCAGGACTTGAATCAGATTTGACAGATGCACACGCTCCCTCTGTTCACTTGGCATGCCGGAACTGGCACACGGTAATTACCAGTGAATGTGCAAGAGCGTAGAGAAAACATCTTAAAGGTTTACAACTTTGCTCTGTGCAGGCTTTGTGTAATTATTGGATTAATGAAGAATGCACAGATCACCAGAAGGGGCAATTACTATACGTTGAGGAAGTGGATTATAGTATGCATAGCATGCTCCTTTTGAGATGATGAACTTGCGACGCAGTACAAAGGTGAGTGCAATCACTTGTGTTCATGAGCAGCACCAAAACAGCCTCAATCCGCACATCCACGCACATATATGATGCCCTTATATGTGCAACATGGTTTTTTTGTGTTCCTCTGGTTCTTAACCTACTATTTTCTTCTCATTTTTGGACATGAATGTCTACAAAGAGAAAAAAATATGTTTTTGTAGTTTTTTAAAACACAAGAGGCTTCTTTGACTTATGATCAGTTTATCTTCATCATCTGATTATGAAGCGCTGTTGCCGTTCTGTCTTTCCTGCTCCACCTCATTCATCACATCAAGTGGTCTTGTCAACCAACTATGATGCCCACAGTGCATGATACTTATTGCTTAACCTCAATCTCTTCCACAATCACTCTCATGATCTCTTTTTCAGGTTATGTTGATGTTCATCTTTTATAAACTGAATATAGGCCCTGACTGACTGATAACCAACACTGAGCACACTGACCCACATGATTCAGCCTCTTGGAAGGGGTATTTGCACAGGCAAATGTGCAAATACCCCATCCGCAAATATACGTCAGCGTATATTTGCTTGTTTTGACATTTCGTTGTGTGCATCAATGTATGCTGCCTAGATATTTTGGTCTGCATGCGTTCATGTGTGTCTGCATGTGACTCAGCCAAGCTTTAGAGGCTGACTCACACTAGATGGACCTAATTGAAACTGCCGTTAGGAAATAGGTGGAAAATACATCTGGAAGATTTGGATAAAGTTCAGATACTTTCTTGATAACAGTAATATTCTTACCTCCTAATCATTACTCAATATTAAAACTGTATTCTCGTGTGCTTCTGTAAACTCTGAGTCATATCTAGGACCAGTATTTTGAGGATTTCTAATTCTCCTAGGTTTTCATCTCTCTTGTTTTGGCAAAGAAACGTTCAGACAGCCCAGATTTTCTTTGATTAATTCAACTGATCTTTCATTTAAATATCCCCTTACATCTCACAGGTGTCTTAAATACCGAACCCTCTTTCCAAAGCTGAAACTGAATCACCACACACCCAATAGCTGTGTAAATGGCAGCCGTCTTGTAGTCATATCCAAAATAAATGCAGGAAAATGATCAGGAAGGCCAAGATTTTTATACATGGAGCAGCTACTGTATTCTGGATCACAGCAGCAGCAGCTCCACTCACGCTATATTGCAGAACCAGAAGCAGAACCATTAAAGAGGAGAATTTATTACACCACCGCTTTCATTCTCGCTAGGTTAAATAAAGTTAACATTTCAAAAAATGTCACAGGAGAAAGTTAGTGAGCCTGGTAAGTCAATTAAACCATTGCGTAAACAAGCTGCCTTTGAAGACACCACACACTGTAGCTACAGCTCTGCGACCTGCATGCTAAACCCAGTTACAGGCAAGAGGAGAAGCCCTGACTCCCTCTGCGTTACACTTAGTCAGATAATTGGAAATGCGAGGGCATTAACTCCAACGGGATTAAGAGGGGGAATTAAATATGTTAATCCCCAAAATAGGTAAATAGCCTCAGTGATACAATAACCAATTTCTAGGGTTTTCCTCCCCCGAGGACACGTCTGCCTTTGAACGCAACCAGCTCACACACAACCAGTCACACATAGGCACTGACGAAGAGGCTCGCAAGCACACTAGCACACACTTGCACATAAACACGAGGACCCATATCGCACGAGAGAGCGGGAGAAAGAGTCTCGAGTGTTCCTGAAAGTTCTCCAAGGTCGTGCCTGTGGTGTCGTGCGGCCCTGTGGCTGACTCTTGAACCTGTTCTCCCAGGTCTGCTTCTTTGTTCCAGAGATCATTACCTCTGTCGCTCCGCTCTGCTCCGCTCCCCTCCCGAGACCGCTTTGTCGCCATGTGTTCATCTGCCTTGTAATTATAGCACGGTCCTGAATGTCATGGTTTAGGGACTCTGCCTGCATGTGAGCGAATGTGAGCGCGTCGGGGGACTGAGGAGGCGCGAGAGATGTGTGGCGTTATGTCGTGCTTTTCATTGTGACAGTGTAAGCATGTGTGTGCGCATACATGTCGGCGTGCGGACAGTGGGATCAGTGTGTGTTTGTCGATGGCGTAAACTGAACGTGGCGCACTTTCCGTTTAAACTATTCGAGCAGAGGCATCGCCTTTGGAGGTGGCCACAGCGCTGGATTTTGATGAGGTACTCTACTTGTGGCAGGGGCGGGGGAGGAAGAAACAACTGAACAAAAAGTACAATATTCAAAACAGTGACAGAAATTGTGAACCAAAAGTGCCAGAGCGTCAGTTATAGGCAAAATTCACGTTCAACTTCCCCCACCGAGTTCAAAGCACATTTTTATGCACAATTAGCAAAGTACAATTTTTGCTGGCAAAAACAAACCCCAAGGTCAACTGGCGATCGCCTCTGAGAAACATTATTTTTTACGTCTCGGACCAAAGATGAATGTCTTACAGGGGCAGAGAAAAGAAGAAGAAGAAGAAGAAGAAGAAGAAGAAGAAAAGAAAACATTAGAAGAGAGAAGTCTGCCATTCAAGAATGCAAGACTGTAATGCACCACAGTCAAATTCAATAAAGTCATTATTCGTGGCTTAGCCATAGCAATAGAGTGTTTTCCTGGATATCCTATACTGCTTATCCCTCTTCCTTTCTCTCTGGTGCTTTTTCTCTTTCTTAGTTTTGGCTACAGGGCTGGTAGGATGGGGATCAATAGTCAAATTTTGTAACACGAAACCCTCAATTTACCCCGAAGATTCATTTGAAAATGTCATTCCGTGAAGGCTACCTATTCAAAGCGAGCCTCGAACGCCACGTACTGCCACCGACACTCTCTGTTAGTCCAATTACACATAATGATCCCAAATAAGCCGCGAATGAAGACGCTCAGCAAAGTTTCTTATCTCCATCCAGCTGAAGGAGGAACCACACACATGCAGTCCAAGCTGCACTTATCAGTCATTAGGCATTTAAATGCTTGCCCAGAGAGAAATTAGATTTCTGAGGAGTTAAGAAGATAACCAGTGGCACTCTCTTATAAGGATGTAGCACTTTCAGCGCATTTGAGCAGAAGCTGAGACAACAGACTGGCTGAGCTGCTGTAAGTCTCGCCATTTGATGTTAATAAAGATGATATTTAACAGAAAAATCATATAAAAGCACAGCACAGATAAAGTAAAGACTCCCAAGACAAACAGTCACTCTATTACCCTCAACAAGGAGGTTTTTCATCTTAAAAGTGTGTATTTGTGGTGAAAAAAGAGACCACGATCCATCCGAGAAGGATATGAGCAGATGTATATACAGGAGAAGATGAACGACAAGATTGTGCAGTATTAGCAGAGAAAAGTGCTTTTCCTCCTTGAACAATAATTTTGGTGGGTTGTAAAACGAGGTCCGCAGACCCCCGGGAGTCTTAGATGAGTTTCCAGGGATCACTCGAGACTTCCACACAACCTAATTCCTCAAACATAACAAATGCACTCACATTTCCCTCTGATGGTATAATATGTGCACCTCATATCCATATAGCACAGATAACTCTGGTCGTAATGTCCGTGCAACAATGCGCAGCATACTCTTTTGGCACTTCTGTGAAATGTGTCTTCGGAGGAAGTGTGTATTTGTTATACATCCTCCCCGCTGATAATTGCAGCACTAAAACAAGGCCCTCGCTAACACCACCTCGCCCAGCACTCCAGGCTCAGTTGTTTCCAGTGGAACAAATTGCAGAGCATTTACCAAACTTTTATTAGGTTCACAAAACAAGATCCCATGCCATAGATGTGGGCGAAGGGGTATTAATTTAGGGAAATGAGCACAGGCTAAATAAAGGCTGTCTGGTTGCTGTCCTAACAGGAAATACTATGCGGGGGACTAGTGAAAAAGGTGGGGGGTGAAGACTGGGGGAGGGGGTTTAAGGAAGGGAGGGAGGAAACAATTATGACCTCATTTAATAGTCTCTCTTTCTTTGGGCTCCCAGGCAGAGATCGGAAAGGAATGCCCAGTTTCAAAACCGCAAGTCACCTCTGAACATGCAAGCATTTGGCCTAAGTGTTTCCTGTTGCAATAAAAATGTATGTCAAGTATGTGAACCGAGGTTCCTCTCTTTGCTAAGCCTGTTGAGCACACACACACACACACACACACACATATACAGCCACACATACACGATGGAAGGGCAGCATTCTGGTTTCCTCCACAGCAAAAATGAGCACATATTGAACTGCACTGCCGCTGCCCAAGCAAGACAGTGTGATTAAACCAAGCACGGTTCGTGGGGGTAAAATGTGTGCAGAGCGGGGTGGCATTGTGAAAACGGTTGAGGGGTTGTGTGACACAAAGCCCATGCCGTTCTGGTGTCAGGCTCACGATAAGAGTTTGGGAACTCGTCGCATGGTGATAGCCACGGGCACAAATGTGCAAAGGGGCTCCGAGTGCTAATTTTATTCATTTACCTCCCTCTCTGGATAATTGTTTCTGTCAACCAGCGACGGCTTGATAAAGGATTTCACGCCGCTGAAAACAGTTACACGGCTACTTTGGAAGGTGATCGCCAGAGACGATTATATTTATCACCTGCTTTAATATCCATAGTGTGGTGTAAATTGATTCATTCTCTGAGGATTGCTGTCACAGGAGGGCAAGGTGTGAAGAGTTCTGCACCCAAATAAGGCACCTGGCATCTGACATGTAAGACTGCAAAAACAGGCGCTTGCAGGAAACGGCGCAGCGTCGCAAAATTAAAGTAACAAAATGTCGAGTAAACATTATTTTGCTCTTTCTACCCTTTTTTTAAAGTCACGATTGAATTAAATGCATTAATGTTTGTACTTAGATGACACATCTGCACTTACACTACTGCACACATGCTTTCATGCATGCCACAGCGCATTACGCCACAGCCACAATAAGTGGCAAATTGGTTGGGATTAAAATATGGTGTAAACAGAACCACATAACCAAAAAATTGCATTTAAGGATTTTATTTTTTTCCCTGATTAAACAAATACGAAAAACTTTTCTTCATGTGTAAATTTAAGAGGAAGAAATGCGTTGTTTTTTTCCTTTGAAAATCCGAATCCCAAAAAAAGCGACATGAAAATCAAAATAAAAGCGTTTTAATATTTCACTAAAAGAATTTCATCTCTTTTCATGCGTAGCCTTCAAAGACACTGACTGCCACCCACACCCACCAATAATCAAAACAGCTGATTTCACTGCTTGTCTGTCAACATGAACATTTACAAGATTCATCAGATTTGGCCCATAACAAAAAAGAGAGAGAAAAAACACATACGCGGCTGTCACTCACACGACTTTAAATTCCACAGCACACCTTAGGCTCAGTAAGTGACAGATTCCCACCCATTCAAAAGAGTGGCCTGGAAGCCCCCCGCCCCCCGCCCCGGAGTTCAAAAACATGTCGCTCTGCCTCCACTCAGGGAAACCTGCTTTTATTGGACCCTTTGTGGAACATCCTTTCTTCCCCCTCATCAAAAGGAGGAAAATAAGTCAAGGCGTATTCGCACCCCCACCTCCCCACCCCCTCCCACCTCTCTTTTATTACAATTCTAATAATACTTCATATTTGTTCATGCCTTCATCTTCTCAAAGCAGCCACTGAATGTGTGGTTATGAAGCGCTACAGTGAGGCAGCTCCACTTTACTGACCACATTTGTACTCTAAGCTTCAGTGTGTAAATGTGGACGGATGGAGTGATGGATGCATGTGCAAAGCCTCCTCGTTCTTCTCATACCTTTCCTGCTACGGTATGTTTGAGTGACTTAAACAGTGCTCAACACAAGATCACATTAATGAAAAGACTGAAGTGAAATGTAAGAGAGAGCAAATGATTATTACAAAAAAATAAATCCGTGAATCCTGAGATTGTGGCTTTTAATGCCGACACACAACAGGAAGTAGGCGATACAGTTCCCATCTATACATCCACGTGGACGTATGTGTGATTCTGTGTGCAGAAACATCTTGTTAAAATCACTCTACACTAAAAGCAGCTCATGCCCCTTTGCTCCACCGAAGCCTGCAGATGAGGTGGTGGTAGCTGCAGAGGGGAAAAGAAGGAGGAGGGGAGGTGGAGGGCAGTTCCCTTCGCTGCCTGGAATGAATGGTATGGAGCAGTAGTGACCATTCATGCATGCTCTTTTACCTCTCTCTCTCATGTGCGCGCTCTCTCCCAATCCTCTCACTGTTCCCTATTTGAGATTTTTAGCCTCGTGAAACAAGAACTACCAGGAAAGGGAAGAAGCGGACAAAGAATTAGGAAACAATTAAGGAGGAGAAGAAGGTGACGAGTGAAACAAAAAGAGAGGAGATATAAGACAGACTAAAAAGAGAGAGAGAGAGCATATAAAGGAAGGAGAGAGAGAGAGAGAGAGAGAGAGAGAGAGGCAGGACTCTAGTCACTGGGCCGCTGGAGTTGAAGAGCAGCGCAGCGTGAAATAAGAGAGAGGAGCAGCTGAACCAGAAAGAACCCAGGCTGCTCATTACAAAGGCCTAGGCCTGACTTCTAGCCTTCGCACACACCTCTACACTGTAACACACACACGCACACACACACACACACACACACACAAAAGATGGTCAGATAAGCACAGGACACAAGCAAATAAAAAGAGGAACTCGCACACATCACAGTGTAACGTATGCTTTGACAGAGATACTTTTATGTATATGCACTGTACCATACTCTAACAAGACACACACACACACACACACACACACACGTACACACACACACACACACACACACACACACACACACACACAAGCTGCATTAATAAAAGCAGAACTATAAAGATCTCCTTCTTTTTTTTTAATACTGACTCTGTGAAAATGTTGCACAAAACTTTGGCAGGCTTTCCAGGAGCATGCAGGGCGACACAGAGGAGGAAGCCTCGATGCTCATTGTGTGACCCTCCTCATCCCGTCTTGACAGCTGACGAAACATTTGGTGCAACTTGTTTATTTAGATTTCATTTCCTCCCCTAACATTTGAGCAGCTGCCTCTCAATACATGCCTCACAAATATCTCATTCAAGGGCACAAAAAAAAAGTGTGTTGCCGGCTTGATGATTTCGACTTTTTAAGACCAGCGATGAACATTCGGGAGGTTCTTGTTTTTATCAGTTTTCTATTTAATTGTAAAATGAAATGATGTTATAACATGACGTGATATGATCATGATACAGGATAAAAACAGAAACCTTTAAACACTACCACCTCTATATTTCTTGCTGCTTTATCCTAGCATTGTCTGAAACACTGACAGATATCTCTGCAATAATCACTGAGAGTAAAACCAGCACGCAGAAAAAAGGGGGCTCCATCTGCTCCAACCAAATGCGTTCACTCGGATGCAGTATATTACTTCATCAACATTTACAGCTCACTCTTTCATCTTTTAAATACACACTGGAACCGAGGGGCAGTAGCGGAATTAAATCCAACAGGGAGATGTAAATATTAAGAGACATACAGTATAGAGATGTAAAAAGGAATGACAATACGCTCCTCAGATATTCCTTTACAAGTTCTCCTAAGACCTTCTTTTTTCATTCTTTCTTTTCCCTTTAAAAAAAATTCAAACAGAAAAAGCTGTAAACCAGTGCTGCAGTGGCTTCAGATAAACCCCCACCACCTCTACGCCGCTCGCTGACACATATTCTGTGAAATACTGCCATCTCTTGGCACCAAAAATGAGCACTTTTACAAAAAAGGGGGACCCATGGTGGCTCAAGACTGTGACTTCAATCATATGTCGAAGGCCACTGGAGGCTAGGTCTCTGCTGGGCATGGAAGAAAAGAAATAAATAAAATGTGATTCTGATTTGCCGAAGGGTTTCAAAGAGTCGTGCTGGAGGATCAGATACCCAACATGTGATCAAATACTTTGCTTATATTTTTAATGCACGTTTCCTCAAATCGTTCTTTGACAGAGGGATGGATTTATCCAACAATATGACGTCACAATAAACATAAATCAGAGCACAGCGAGGTAAGCATAAACTGTCTGGTATCTGTTTATTACTTTTTGATATTTTTAGCTATAAAAGAGAGTACGCTAGCTGAAATAAATGTTTTAAAATGCTTTAATCAACTCTCTGTAGTACAAATATGAGGATATGAAATATATTACCACTTAAATAAAAACTCCACTAAAAGAAAATGCAGACTCAATGACTACCTTTCTGCAGCGGTACCGTAAATTTAAGTGGGTACAGTAGACTTTACTGTACAGCTTCAGTTCCTCACAGCCCAGTCATGATGTGGAGGTGCGCCTCGGCGTGCTGTACAAGTTGTTCGGCGGGTTCCTGCGCCGTCTCTTTAGAGAGATGAAAAGGCCTCGATGCGTGTCGAGGTTGAGGCACGCAGATAAAAGTGACATCTTTTGAAAAGGGGAGCGAAAGTGTATTTCTCTCTCTGCTTCACAGAGCAGTAGAGTTGTAATTCAATACTCCCCAGTCAGTGCTTTGCAGGCTTTCTACAGAGGACTGTTGTGTTTCACAGAATGTATTTCCAGCATGGAACAGGTTGTTCATCACAAGGTCTGTTGATCTTAAACACACACACTGAGCTGGGAACTTTGAAGTGTGAAAATAAACATTTTCACCTAACCACTAATCTTCTCTCTTTCTCTCCTCTTACTTCTAGTCTCTCTCTCTCTCTGCATCCCTCCCTCCCTCCCTCCCTCTCTCAGCACCTTTTTAACGTGAATTCATTTACAACTTTCATTTCAATTTGTCCCGTTAGTCCATTTGTTATTGTAGCGGAACCAGCGCCAGGGCCTCTGGTTAGTGAAAATGTCAGATTCTTTGATTTGATTTTATAGGATTTCAGCGGGGACCGGGCGGGCTGCTTGCTTCTCGGCCCCCTTTTCGCTGTGAGTGGACTGACTACTGTTTGCATTTAAACATCCATTTGAGCCTGATTCCCCCGAGGATTCATTTATTTCACAGAGGGTCAATTACCTCTCACCACCCCATTCAAAAAAAAAAAAAAACTCTTTTCTTTTTCTTTTTTTTCCAGCTGCAATTAAACAGATTTTTCCTGTTTAGGTTAGGTGTAGGATGAGGGTGCCTGGCTGAGGTCACTCTTTTAATTAGGCACTATTTAAGACCAATAACAAACTGATTATTTGCCAAATGGCTCTTGCAAACTGAGAAGCTTGATGGTTGGCACGTTGAGTGCTTCCCAAGTAGTTTTCACCCTTAACTGTTTTCGCGAAAATCGCAAACTGCTAAAACGCCAGGTCGCAAAACCGGCTTTGATTGAGCCTTTCCATGGATACAGATAACACCACCCCCCACACACACCCCTCCTCTCAACCTCTCTCTGTCACCCTCTTCCTCTCCCTCAGCCTCCCGTGCAGTGTCATTGCCGAGCGCTAAGTAAATACGCGCTCTTTATGTTCCTCGTTGCCTTTCAATATTTGGCAGCGTGGCAGCGGGGGATCAAAATGTGTGTGCCTGCTAAATGTCAGTGGGTAAAAAGGGGGTTGAGTTTAGAGAGGCACACACCATGAAGCACCTGCTGTAAAGCGAGCAGCGGGGGGAAGTTTCATCTCAGTTTGATCCAAAATGGAAAAGGCTTTAAGCGTCACATCCACATCAACAGCAGCCCCCTCCCTACAAACACCCGACCCCCACTTCCTCAAGCATATTTTCAATTTAGAGGCATTCAACAGATGGAGGTAGAACACCTCACTTTGGCATTTTAATCAGACCAGAACATCATTTGAGTTATTATGGAGACTCTATGCCCTAATCTAATACTGCGACTGATTATCGGTTTCCTAAATATTTATATTTTATTGTATTTTTTGCTGCTTATCGTGACATTACGGTGCATGTTTGAAGCTAATGCATGAGTCGCAATTATTATTAATTCTAACTCACCTTAACTTATCTCTAATCAGATTACATTTTATGGACGGCGACCCACGGAGACATCTGCGTCCTCTTAAAAGACTATCACGGCTTAATGTATTACAAATGCAGTCACTGATAATAATGCCGAAATCTGAAATGATTAACTTTTCATGTCTACATAATGGGGGCTGACTGTGCAAATAAGATCACTTTCCGTAAAAGCATCACTCAGTTGCTTAATAAAAGCAATTGCCAGGGAGGGGAAATGGGTCTGGTTTGCGGTTATGTATGACATCAAATAAGGTTTGAGTTCTATGTGAAATGGTCTGCATGAGCGTGACCAGCCATGGGAAGAATCTTTGGCCTCGAGGGAGTGGAAAAAAAAGAAAGAAAAAAAGACAGGAAGCCCTGAAGAGCCACTGCAGGCCATCTCGCCCTACTCCTTTACCTCCTCCTCCTTGCTACTTGGCCTTTGTCTTTACTTGGCATGTGTGTGCGTGCGTGCGTGCGTGTGTCTGTCTGCGTATGAGTTTGCATCTGCATCCTGTCCTTGTTGCCTGTCCCTGCCTGCGCCATTGGAGGCAGCTGATGCTATCTCATGGCAGTATTGTGGCAGCCCCTGCTGCGAATAATCAAAGGCAGCTGTTTGGAAAATACCAGAGATGCCTAATAGGAAGCACTGATGGCCTGGATTCACTCTTTACCCAACAAGCTCCCCCCATGTCTAAAATGAAATGCACCAGATCAATTATTACTATCCACATGCAGACTCTATGCCTCCTTTAGTCTGACATATAGTTGTGCAATTTATATCAGGAAAAACAAGGTTTTTTTGCAAAAAGGCCGGCATTTGTCTCATTTCAAAGTGAATGTCGTGTCTGCTCTCTGCTCCCTTTATTTTAGCATAATTACAGCTAATAATGTATGAGCTATAACCCTCAGTGTTTGCAGGGTATAAAGTAAGAGGAAAAGACCCATTATTTCTATTATTTGGACTGCACACCGAGGCAGCTTTCGGGGTTTGATTGTGTTTTGTTTGAACAAGTCAGTTAATGAACAGCAATCGCTGGATGCTGGTAGTTCACTTCGCATATCTGCTGATCTCGGGGGTCCCAGCAGATCTTGGCCAAACACTAGGCAAGGCAAAAACAAATCTGTCTGTCAGTGCGGGGTTAGGAGTCTTAATTAGAGAGGTCCTGACTCTCTGTCCGCAGCTCTGAGTCAAGACTCGGCTCTCCCTGATTGGTACAAATCGCGTTTTTCTAAGCCTCAAATTTTCACAGAGAGGGTCAGCGGCTCACCCTGATGGTGATTTGCTTATACCTTTAAGAGGACACTGATTACGTAATTAGACAGGGAAAATGTTGCACCAGTGCGGGCTGGAAGGAGGGGTTGAGCGGTCAGGTTCTTTGGGAAGTGGTGGGAACACTTGTGCGCTGGTCGGGAAACCAAGATAGGGAGCGGTGTTAACTCACAGAAGTCTGGAAGTTATAAAAAAATCAACATTTTATAATGTCTGCTGTCTGAAAAGGTTAAAGATCAGTTAAAGAGTGCTTACAAGAAATGGACACTATCCACAGTGGGGCTTTTACTTTTACTTTTTGTAGCGCAGAAAATGTTTACCAGGAAGTTTCAACAACACTAAATTTTACCTTAACTAGTAACTCACAGTCTTTATCTCACTTTCTGCCACTGACTCATAGGTGATTCTCACTGGCCATTTTTACATGATAGCATCACTGGCTTTACTGTAACAAAGATGTCTGCAGTAAAAGCATTACTGGAAATGAAACTGTGGCCAGGTGCGACAGCAAAAACACACACAAAAAATGCCAGCATCTGTTTAGTTTACTTTAGAGCACTGGGAGATTACGTAAGGCCAGTCTGAGGAGGGTGAATCGTATCATGAACTTTCTCTGCTCATGTTTTCGAAGAGAAAGGTTGAAATAAATGGCCACGATTGTCCTTAAATAGGCGCATCACTTTTGTTTCCAGTTAACCGACGCTTTCAGAAAGGCCAGCTGCTCCGTGTGCCTCCCCCCCCCCCCCGTCCTCTGTCTGTCTGTCTGTGCAGGTTATGGATGGTCTGGTCCACGAACACTCGCTGAGAGCAGAGGCCACATGCACAAAAGCAAAATAAACTGCAGGGGAAGGAAGTGGTTAACATTAACAAGGATCCAATAAGAAGATTAAATGTAAAACTTGGGCCCTGGTAATTGATGTGCTTCTAACTGTGTGTGTACATGTGTGTGAAAGTATGCCCAAGTCTGTATAGGTGCATTCGACTGTGTATGTGTGTGTGTGTGTATGTGTTGCAAATATGGGCTCTGTGTGTGGACATAATTGCTCCCAGACCTGCAGCATAACTCTACGGGTTGATTAGCAAATGTCTCTACTGTTAATAGTCGCTACTAATCATGCAACACCATCGCTATTAGCATAAACGGGGAGAGCTAGAATGAGCAAAAAAAGAAATAAAACTTTTTTTCCTATACTACAATCGGCGACTGTGATGTAACTGGAATTTTCATATGATTCACAAAGTCTAAGCACGCTACTGGTACATGTGTAACTTGGAAATGGTAAGGTTATCAGTGAAAAGAGACCCCTGTCTTCACGTTCTTATTGTTATCATGGACTTAACATGATGGGAAGGAAAGATTAGAGCAAATCTTGATGCCTCATTTCCTTATCCACCCACTGACCTCAGTAGACAAGGCTCCCGCTATACCATAATGTATAGAGACACAGAGATTAACAGAACTTAAAGTTTTTTATCACATAACTTGTTAATAGAAGACTGACGAAACCCAAAATCAAATCTTATGTGGTTTGTCTATAATATTAAAGATTGCACCAGTTTAATATCTTAGTGATATGACCAGCGTTTAAGTATAATGTTTGCTCATATTGAGATTATTTCAAATTAACATTATGATCAGGGAGCTCTTTTCTTAAGATCCAAGTATTTTTAGGTTCTTTGTAAACTAAAAAGGTTGCTGCACATTTGCTCTATAACCTAAAGAGATGCAACAGTTTCGGTGGAATATTACTCAGCTATTAAAGGTTAGCTTAAATTAGTTTCAGCAACATCACTGTCCTTCAGTGTCCTTCAGAGTAAAATGAAAGGTAAAGGCAGTGTTCGCTGTGGAAGTATTGGGGGTGGTTTCCATCATGTTTACATTGTAATAAATGCCATGTGTACTGACTCAAGGCTGAAACCGGTATTAGTAAGTGACCATTTTTCCCTCTCCTTTCCACTAAAAATACTTTTTTTTACAAGCATATTAAACAAAAACGCAAATCATTCTTTTTAAATTTCAGTAAACTATTCAGTAAATTCAGCGACAATGTTTCAATTAATCATTCAATCTTTTTGTTTTAACAGTTCTTACATTATATATGGAAGTTTATTGCAGTAATATATATATATATATATATATATATATAACCTTAATGTCAGAGGCTAGGACCTTCTTGTGTTCTTTAAACTGTACAGAAAATTCCGAGTTTCTCCTCAGATTGCTGAAGGTGCGCTTGTGTTTGTTTGCAGATAGAATCCGATACGGTGAAATAAAGACTGAGCTTAAGTGTATTTCAGGTGACTCCTCCCCAAGGTATCCCTGGATGTACATGAAATCCCCAAGTGTTGAGTGAACTGTTTGCAGACTGCATTGTGATGCTGGCTGCTGTTTAAACAGTCATTAATTGTTGTACCTTGAATTCAAATTATTGCTGTCAAATGAACTGATTAGGGTCAGTTTTCTCTGAAATATGCTTATGTTCACAAGACTGAAAGCCTTAATGCTTCTATTGCTGAAAATTACAAATAAATTGTCCCTTCTCCAATGTAAACAAAATGCTTTTCAGTTCTCATAAACAGCCAGATAGCGTGCCATTGCATTGCTTTTAACATGCTGCCACTTTCAATGCTGTGTTAGGGTGACAGAAGCCCGAGGGAAAGTTAGAAAGCACTAAATATATGCCATTATGGGTAATAGATTGAACAAAATCCAAGACTCTCAGAGATTATCTATTGAGACGCTGTCAAACAGGGACAATGCGTGCCATTGCCATTCCCATACACTCTGCATTACTGCGAGCCCATACACCTTGGTGTCGAGAAAAAAAGAGAGAAAGAGAATCTGGGCAAACGTGGTAAAAATAAATATAGGATAAATATAACCTAAAGGCAAGGCGGCTGGATTTAAGCGAGTACTTATCCGCTCAGCATATGTTCCCTCTATGAGGTAGATTCTCCACCCCGTGTCCACAACACATCTCTATGTGGAAGGGTATGGATAATGTCGGAATGTTAATGGTTTTCCGATAATTACCGCTATCTGTGTTCTGTAATCCATCATACTGAGTAGATATAAACAAAAAATGTACATCTGTTTATTTTCCTGTTGACAGGCGCAGCAGGCTCTGTGCAAAGGTTGCTACTGTAGACGAGTTTATTTGCTTTTTTTTTTTTTAAACTAAAACCAAGTTAATCTCCGCTTTGAACCGTGACTGGCGACGCACGATATCGCATCAGTGGGTGGAGGAGGGCGGCGACTTCGGAACGATTTCGTAAGAGTGAGGCAGAAGAGAAAGCATCGGAAATTGTAGTAGAATTGCAGAAACGTGAGTAGACACGGTCACGTTTTGGAAAACACCAGGCTTTTTCCTCCTCTCAGAGGTTTCACACGCATGTGTAGTATCTGCTGGGAGCTAACTCAATGAGAAGTTTAACTACGATGGCATAACTGTGTACCCGACTTCTTTATCAATAGTCTTCAGCTTGGCATATGTGGTCAGTATAACTTTAACCACTTAAATGTTTTGTTTGTTTATGAATATTCACTGAGCTCAGGTCATTTTACTTGATTATTTTTGTCAGATGCATGTCATTTATAAAAATGGCTGATCACAAACAGACAAAGAAAAACTATTCATTTATAAACCTGTCGTTTTCAACCTAAACATGTTTAACCTTCTGCACAGGATTGGACATCTTTGCTTTCAATTCTGCAACACAGTGTCAACGCTGCCATAATGAAGACAGGGGAATCAATCGATTGATGAATGAAAGATTAGTCTATAGACAGGGCATCCAGATGGATGGAGCCTTCCCAGCTCCATAATCAGGATAGACTGCAGTTTTTGCGCTTAATAAACATTAATTTTCAAAGTTTTGCGATCACTTCATTGCTATGATGTCCTTTGATGATCATACCATTAGAAATTCAACTTCAAGACCTCTTGCGCTAATGGCAAAATGTACTATTCCAGCTCTCAGTTGGAGGCCCCATTCAATAAACAGCATGCATTGAGGAAAATGATGCAGACTATATGCATTTGTCTCCTTTGTGTATTATGTTATATCCAAGAACGTATAATGTACAAGATGTAGTTATATTCAATAAAGCGCTGTATGTTCTGTACCACACGCATTAACACCTATCCTCGCATGCACACGGTAAGCACTTAATGCATCAGTGCTGATTATCACACCCACACAACCGACTTCATGCATCCCATTGAAAGTGTATGATTAACTATATTAAGGCTGATCTGCAACCCAGGCCTCCTTAGCATGAGTAATTGATTTGTGAGAATTATGGCTGTTCACTGTCTTTTGCCTATTCATTAATCATACAAGTGTTGTTTGAGTGAAACAATGTAGTGAGTAATGATATTGATGAAGTCTCCTCTGCACACAGTTGTCTGGGGAAATGGGAACATAACGCTTAACAGAGCAGATTTCTCATAATGCCGGAATTAAGTGATTAGAATAATCGCCTTTGTGCAAATAATCTCGAACAGCAACATGCGCTCTGCCATAGCCGATTGTGCGCTCTTGTGATGCTGAGAAAAGGCAGGCGTGTGCCTGTTTTGTCACTGCTTCAGCTAATTTCCCATAATCCACTCTGATAAGGCCCCATGGTCCTCATCTACCTATGCTGCATAGCGATGTGATGCACATTAGTCAATTAATAGTGTGTTAAATGACAGAAGTTCCAGTCAATTGAGTTTCTCTTGGGGGCGGGGTTGCCATTGTCCTACAATTCAAGACACAGACAGATGAAGGCAAAGACAGTGATGTTGGGAAAACCTTTGCTGCATTTAAATACTGCTGCACACATATGATGTATGTTATGTCCCACATCATTTATGTCCCTTGTTTTAACTAATGATACACTATCCTGCATTATGACATGCTCCCCTTTCACTTTATAATTACCCTCCTGTGCAACTTTGATCAACATTACAAACACAAAGTCATATAACTGCATAAAAGTCAACTTCAGTAAGTTAGCAGCTCAGATTAACGAACAGTATAAGTCATTTTATATTCAAACAGCCCATCCCCCAACTTACACATGCCCCCGCTGCGTCAGTGAAAAGGGATCCGGTCCACATTTCAAGCATTACCGCTGCAGAAAGAGGGAAAAGATTCCCCTGTTATTATGAGACCCTCAATCGAGGCCTTACCTCCTGACAAGGGCATTAAAATGAAATAAATCAGCCATTAAGAAGCGGGCGCTGGCAATTGAAACTCTATTAATGCAGCAGGCAGAAAGAGGTAGCCCTGGCGTGATGTGACAATGGAGCACCACTGTGCCCCTTTAATTGCATTTCAGCCATGTTTTTATTCCCCAGAATGGGTAAGGATGACAGGTGTGTGCAGCAGATGAGAGTGCACGGACACACAATCATACACTTGGACTTTAGTGCACGGGTGAACACACCTAATTATAGCAGTGAGCTTCGAATGGTAAAACCTCAAATGTGCATCTCCATTTCATAACAGCCCTTAATAAGACGGTCACTCCTTCAGTCAGCCATCATTGTCTATGCGTAGTCGGCAGCCAGGGCCCCATCAATGTTGCATAGGTTCCTTTCTCATTACCCTCTCTGTTAGACTAGACACTGGGTGATGGATCATGGCCTCGACTGGACCTCATTTGGGTGATCTATCGCTAGCGTTCCCCTGTGAAGTGTGTAGGTGATTATGTGCAGACACAAAGACAAACACAAACACTCACACGGAACGAAAGACGACAAATCGGTCCCAAGCAATTTGACGTCCCCACTTACGGTGTCCTTGATATGAGCAAATAACGAAGCCGAGCAAAAAGTTCAGCGGTATCCTGCGCCAGTCTAATCTAAAATACGGCGTACGTGTAAACAGACGGCGGCGGTTTGATACATTATCGCATGACAGCAGGAGGGAAATATTCCTGCAATTTTTTGAACATTACGCAATTTAGAATTCAAGACAAAACTGAATTTTTTGGTTCATAACCTCAAAAGGAATGTTTGAATTTTGTTGATGACATTATTTTTGCTGTTAATTGCGTTATTTACTTATTCACCCTGGCAGACAGCAAAAACAAATGAAGGCATCCAGGAGAGGTGTTAGTGCTTATTTGAAATTTCGTCAGGAGCACTCCTTCACCTGTCACAGGTTATTGATATATTCATTAGAGGGCCCTATTCTCTTTCTCTGGTATCAGTTTCTCTTGACAGTAGCACTGTTGACAACATCAGTCAGTGAATCACTTTACAATTATGATTGTTGATGGCCCATGACACAAACTTGGAGGGGATGTCATTATATGAACATTAAAGTGATACACAGAGAAGCCGGGATGGAAGACCTGGTTGCTACCTCTCCTCCCCCCCTCCCCTCCCACGACTGCTGTGACGCCTTCATTTAAAACAAGGCCCTGTCTTGTACGACTTTATCCTTCAGAACAATGTTATTAGATCATTTTTTAGGGGACGGACTCGATAATATTAGCAGCTTGTGCAGCAATGATATTACACTGATTTGCATCGTAATGAATGTCTGCATTAACTTAAGTGTCTTATACTTGAGAATAGCCAAAAACATGACATTAATTTGTATTTACATATTCAGAACAGTTTATTACATAGTTATACCACATTTATATTATTTACCCATTTAGTATAGAAAATCATCATTGGCTAGGTTTAAATGCAAGAAATAAGCTTATCAAAATAAATAATAAAATCAGTAATTTTATAGGTAAACAGGAGGTGAACAGGTCTCCTCTCGGTAACTTTGGGAATACACCGGGCGCGTGGTGTGTGATGTCACATCTCTGACGGATTCTCTAATGCCATCTGTGAGCCTGACTTCTTGCCCTCCACATCCTCTCTGTGCTGCTTCATGCAGCTTTTGTATAAAATAGACCGCTATTTTTAGTGGCACAGAGCGGAGACCCATTTCTGGGCCGCTGCAGCTCGTCTGGTGAATTTGCGAGCATTGTTTTGAGTGGGAGTGATCAGAACCAGAACATGATTCAGCCGGATCTGGTGTATTCCCGGGGTAACCCTTCAGCAAATAAAGATATACAGTACCTCGAGCAGCCGCTTGTGGCTGGCTCTAAAAGTAAGTCAATCGCCATTTCTAAACCAGAAATAAACAGCCTGGTAACAACAAATGGCTTTAGTCTCTATGACTTTTACTCACCTATTAAAAATAACTTGAAGTATAAAGTTCCAGATTAGGTCCATGGCCAGTTTGACTGACAGCAGGTGAAGCACTTCTTGGCATCACCTCATCTATTCTGAGTCACTGAACTGGACCTCTTGACTATGTTTTGTGCTGGATAAACACAATAAGCAGACAAATAATATGATTTACTGTGCAGTTAACTGTACTGACAGCCCATCCCAGTAGACTGCTCTTTAATATTGGTGAGTGAATTCAAGTATTTGACATGTAAGCCACTGAGCACTTATTAACGAATGCCTTGCTAGTGTTAGCTGATAACCCTTTGGGTCTAACAAACCAAAGTAGTGCCTGACCCTCCTGACCGTGTTAGCATGCTGTCTGTGCAGTTATTTAGATAGAGCAGATGCTATGTTATCAGTATAATGCAGTCGCTTCTGTCATGGACCCAAATTACACTTTACTATCATTCTATTGTCCTTTTTGGGCATAAAAAAATGAAAGTAACACTAATACTTCCATTAGTCAAATTTTTGCAAACCACTCCACCAGTTTGCGCCTGAAATCAACTGAAAACAAAGACACGTTTGATTTTTCTTCTTTTCTATCCATTGATTATGCAGACATTTCAAATAACTTTGCAACACAATTAACACCATAAGTAAAACTGTAATGTGATTACTAATGCTGGAAAAGAAATGAGCTACATTACAGCATTACCAAAAAATGAACTGTGATTACAGTGAAGCTTTACACCCAACACTGCCTGTGATCTATGTCTGAACTACTAAAGTGGGAAATAAATGTGCTTATCCGAGTTTCCAGTGAACAGTGGATTTCCATAACAGTCCTATCTTAATAAAAATGCAGGATTAGAATAATAAATAGATTCTTACTACAACTATTTTTGCTCGAGACAGTGCTGGCAGACTGACAAGCCACTCCAAAACTTCTAACTTTAACCCGTGACCAGAATTCATATATCACTCCACAGTGCCTTATTTGAACACGTTCTCGCATTCGCCTGCATGACCTGCTGTTTTGTAATGAGAGTATTTCCTTTAGTCATAGCTACTCTTACTTCAGTTACTGATTTGCTACATCTGCCGTATTTATGCAGTATTCCTGTATGTGTTGTAAACAGCATGTGCAGGGACAAACTTGTGAGTAAGACAGAGTGGAGTTTTTGTTTCCACTCCAGTTGTGCTCCTTATTAGCATTGTTTGTAAATGCAGTGTCTTCTGCTGTATGTTAAAGCTGCTATCACTGAGGAAATTGGTTTCTCTTCCTTTTCTGTGATCTAAATAACCACAAAAGGGTGAGGGAGTCTCGAAAGAAGCCCTTTGATTCTGCAGGAACTCACATTTGTGCCAACATTTGGCCAGTCATCACCACCAATAGTTTATGGTTTCCAGTTTCCCATAATAAGGGCATGAGCTAACCAGGGTTATTCTAACCAAGTGTTGATATTTTCAATGTGTTGACTCAAAACCCGGATGAAAAATCTTATTCAGAGGGGAAATCTCCATGTATGTAAACATAATCAGTGTTGTTGAAATATTCACAGGATGAAAAGTTGACTTCTTGTGGTCGCCATGTGATCTCTCTATGGGGTCTGTATATTTTGCCCTGCTGTTGCTGCTAGTAAATGCGTGGCCTGTTGAGAGATAGGCTCTCATCTCCTTTTCACATTACTCTCCATTTTCCCAATACTCCAACTGCAGCGGCACACAAACACACACACAAAACACATGTGGCTGGCCTTGTTGCCATAGCAGGCTAACGGGTTGCAGCAGCGGCAGATTTGATTGCCTGCCTGGCGCTGAAGTGAAGAAGAGGAGACAGGACTAAATGAAACTCCATCCATCTTAATGAAACACAATTATTTTCCACTTATTAATCATTGAAAAATCAATATGTCTCTTCTCGGCCCAGTGTCGGCTGGATTTGTCATTTGAGGCTGAGCTGTTATGTATCATCCCCTGACGCCAGGACAGTCACGGGTTCAGTCACCTGTGGCCTTTAAGAAGAAGGGAGGGGGGGCATAGCTGGAGATGCGGCCAGACACAGAGACGGGTTTCAGATGAGTTGGGCAGAGGAAAAGAATTTGAGAAAAGTAAGCAGAAGAAAAATAGCGGAAAACGGTAATAAATGAACAAATTGAAGAGAAGCGAGAGGGATGAAGGCTGCTCATTCTGTCTCCTCGCTGCTCGCTGAGACAAATGGGAACTCATTAGTGGCTGTTGGTGATTGCGTGTTTCTTCACAGATCAATTTACTAAACACATTGTTTAATGGGTCATTATTAAAGTCTAAGGCCTTGTATTGACTGGGAGGAAGAATGCAAGGGTGAAAATTGAGGTTAGGTTATCAAATATGATATATATATATTTACTTAAATGCAATTGATTGGAAAGATTTAAGTGTTTATTTGCCATTGAGCTGTATACATTTTATTAACCAAGCAAAGCAGTGTACTCAAAGGATGAAGAAACGACGCACTTTCTCAAACGAAACATTATGTATTACATACATCTGTGTTGCATTACCGTCATATTTCACCATATTCTCAATAACATCATGTTTACATCCGCTACGTCACAGATTGCTGATCATGTCGGTGTAATTTGCACTGAAATGCTTTTCATTTGTTATTCACAAACTTTCTGCTCTCAATATAGAAAATCCATGAAATGGCATAGTTATGAATATTTAATTGATACCATTACCTCTTCCCTAAGTGCACAGGTTTGGTACACAACATAGTAACCTTTAAAGGACTATTATGATGTCTTTTATTATTTATTTATTGAATTTTCTAATGTGTCTTACACTGTTAGAAAAAACATCTTAAAAAAACAGTAATAGCAGCTGGGGCACCAAAATACGACCGTAAAATAACAGAAAAATAACTTACTCATAAAAACACGGTTATTTCCAGTAATGAAAATACAATTTGTTGCCCTAATTTGACATGGGATTTTGCCTTTTTCAAGTGCTTTTAAACATTAAATTAGGAACAATTTAATGTGATTAAACAATGAAATTACCTATAAACAAGGTCAATGAATGCGGCAACATGAATAATAATACTTAAATGTACAGAAATATACAGGTAACAGTTGGTTTAAATAATAATGGATTGCATTCATATAGCGCTTTACAATTCCACTTTATAACTCCCCTCTGGCCATCACCAGTACGTGGTAGGTGAAGTGTCTTGCCCAAGGACACAACGACCGAGACTGTCCGAGCCGGGGCTCAAACCGGCAACCTTCTGATTACAAGGCAAACTGCCA
Organism: Haplochromis burtoni; assembly: GCF_018398535.1. NCBI lineage: Eukaryota > Metazoa > Chordata > Actinopteri > Cichliformes > Cichlidae > Haplochromis > Haplochromis burtoni. Next base: position 284,233 of record NW_024582692.1, on the reverse strand, counting down.
ACTCTTGAGCCACGATCGCCCTAAATAAGAATAATAATAATAATAATTTGATGTAAAAAAAAGTTTATAAGAATCATTTTATATATTTTTCCATAGCATTACATTTGAATTTAACAGTTCAATCTTTCAAATAACGGACAAATATTTGTGAATCATGATACATTTGTGAATGTATTTTAACAATCTAAATATGCATATGTACAGACAAATACATTTAAAAAACAAGAAAATTATGTTTTATTACATTACAGTGATTTTACGTTAATTTACATTTGAAATGTGAAATCACAGTCTATTGATGTAAATTTAATGAACAGTACAAAACTGTAAAATACACAGTAAAATACTTTTATATTAGGATTTTTTTTACAGTGTACAAAGTGGGGGAAAAAAGATTTTTCTGTGTTTAAAATAAAGTTTTTGCTATTTTCTGTACTTGAATTTAGCTTCAAATTTGATTGCAGTTTGTTAAGCATTCAGCAGTAGGGTCAGTGTAATGCTTTGCAGTTCTTGTTTCAGACCACACTGAATGAAATGTATCAAATTAAAAATAGATTTTAAACTTTCAACATCCATTTCCTGTAAATACAATAAATTCCTGTAAATGTTCATGAGTTATTTTTTTGTATTTATTGCATTGTTGCTTCAAAGTTCAAATTGTTAAAAGTGTTTTACACTTGGTGGTGGAGTCCTGAGCCAGCTATGCGACCACAATATGGAAGTAAGTAAAGTTTATTTATATAGTGCTTTTCCCAGACATAAATGTAACAAAGCGCCACCAGTGTAACAACATCTATCATTTAGCCCATCTGACTTTTTAACAGCTGCACTATACAATATGTTAGACACTAATAAAATGTTATAGATTTTACAAATTATGTTTTTACCTGTATTTATAAAGTCCTTCATGTGTTAACTCTAGAAGCGCCCTTTAAAGGTATCTGAAGCCTCAAGTTACACCTGTGTAACTATGCACTGCTCTACATATGGCTCCAGGTTAACACTTAGCATTTTATTCATCCAAACATACCAAAGATAGAAACTGAGCTTGTAAAAATAAATGGATATTAAAACTTTTAACCTCATTTTTCATCTGAGTCATTTTGATGATGTCAGTTAAACAAAGAACTGCACTTTATATACAGATCTAAATGTTACATTAAGGATACTGAAATTCCACTCTGCTGTTAACAAAGCCATGTCAGGCATCTACTCAAGAGTTTGCTCTGTTGCACGGGACTCAGTTTTTTAATGAAGTTTCCAAATTCAGGAGCATTTCATTTTCTGTATTTTCATGACGTAATCATGTCATTTATGATTTTACTATTTATTTTTTAGGTTCCTTCTCCTCATGTGCTTATACATATCCGGCTGGCTCAAAAATAACAAACACTGCAGCTGCTAAAATCACTCGTGCATGGAAATGCACAGGCAAACATCTTCATTAGTCACAAGTAACTTTCTCCAACTCTCAAAACATAAAAAAAAAAACCGTATGTGCATCTCTCTTGTTTTTCTCCACAGCAGAGGAATGAAATCCATCAATCTGCCATTCATCAATTTTATCGCCCGTTCTCTCCTCCTCGGCCACCCCATAACCCAAAAGGAAAGCTTTTGGTGCTGTTTTGAAAAATTGTCCTGAGAAAAAATGATTCCAAACGGCTCAACCCTTTGTTTTCCCTCTCAATAAAGCAAGCGACAAGGCCGGCGCTTGATATACGAGCGTCGTGGGCGCCTGGGCATGCAGCAGAGTGCATAAGCAAAGCCATGTTTCACGGCAAACAGTGTGTTCTTTACAGTCACCATGGCCGGATGAGAATATAATGTTCTACAGCACATAACTGCTTCAGGTCAATACTTGATTTGCTCCAGCATGTTGTAGAGCCTCTGCTCTGGTAGGGGTCTGGGGATGCATTAGGGGCCCCAGAAACAGGACACAGAGGTGGTGGGTTGAGGAGGGACATGGAGTTGGGGCTGCTTCTCAGTGTCAGAACTGGGGTGCGGCTAGGCCACATTCCCCCGAGTCCCTGAAATCATTTCCAAGTATGTGAGGCGTCATGTGTGTGTGTGTGTGTGAGATTGAGATGTACAGTTACTCAGAGTCATGTGCACATGCTGTATACGGGCACTTCATTTAAAGCTAGAGTATATTGAAATAAAAAAGCGGCAAAAAGTTCCCACGTGGCATTCCTCGAGAGGGAAAAGATAGCGTATAAACTAATGATCATACAAGCCAACAATTCAAGGACACAATTATTTCAATATATATTTTTTCTTAGCAGCTATTATACATAACAAACAGACAAGCACATTTCAAAGTTTCACTATATGTTGCAAGATCTGGATGTTTTCTGTGTGTCACCCAGGGACAACAATCCGTGAGTGTCGAAAAGCACCCGAATAATGGATGGCAGTGAGGCCAGTTGCTGAGGTTCCTTAAATATTAATGTTGTTGAACTGCCGTCCATCCCAATCCTGACACAGCGCTGAAAGAAAATCATTTGCCCTTTCAATGAGATAAAACACATTGTGGATATACCCGAGTCCATATAGGTCTATATATAGATAGATGAATGACATCATCTTTTCTTGATGACACTAGCGCTGACTGACATCTTACTTCAGAAGATTTACTGCGGGATCCGAAACAAAAAGCCAGGAGGCTCTACGGGAAAGGACACGTGCAATGTTTTCAGCTTGTTTTAAGACTTTTGTTGCTTGTCATTTCTTCTATCTTCAATTTTTATGACATACTTTTACAAGGCACAACCGTCAAGAAGTAGGTAAGTTTGTGAACGTAACACAGATTAAGAATGCACCCGTGCACCTTTGAGACGAAGAATATTCAATTTTGATTTTGTCTTGTTTAGACTGAGGATCATTTTTAATTTGGCAGTTTGAGCATATAAAAGTTTGCATGGAAGGCGACCACAGTGAGACTTACATGTTAGCTTGCTAGCTGGTGGCACAAATTAGCAGCACGAACACTTAACTGTCTCTGAAATGTTGCTAATACAATGCTGTCATGTGTGTTTGGATTAAAAACACATTTTTAGCTAACTTTATTTCAAGCAGCTACACTTTCAATACCCTTTTAGGGGTTGAAAAATTAGTTTCCTTCCATAGTATCCAATAGGGCTGCCGCAAATGATTATTTTGATAGTCGACTAGTCACCGATTATTTTTGCGATCAGTCGACTAATCAGATCATGCATCCATTGGACGTAAATGTACAGCTTATTGCACCAGCATGCGTCTGCTCTTATATAACTATCATTAGCTTAAAGCTTAAGGTGTTTAAGGTATGTGCTAACTAAAAATAAAGACAAGATGAAACGTAATCGGCCTACAAATGCGTTTTCCGAAGGATGCAGCCCCTGAATTTGGACACAGCTACGATACCGGACACAGCTTCTTCTTCTTCGGGGTTTAACGGCAGCTGTACATGCAGTGCTGCTATCTTCTGTTTCACTCTGTTATTACACTCTTAAATCCTACTACTTATTCCTGAATGTGAGGCACATCGCTTCTCATGTGAGCGTGCCCTGACTTTTACTCTGTCTAGTAAAGTAGAGCCATAAAACATGAAAGTTTAAAATAGCATTGACTCCTCATTTTGAGTTCACATTTAGTCTGAAAAACAAATGTCAGAAATCCACGCGCTAAAAAAGAAAACCCTGTGTAGTCCACTAATATGGAAAAATACAGGAACTACACTCAAACGGCATCTACTACCTCTTCCCATTTTTATGCTAAATTAATGACCTCACTCTAAAACAAGTTTGCCTTCTGTAGGAAACTATTAATTTGTGGTGTTGGCTTGTAAATTCTTTTTTTCCTTTAGCTTTTTTTTTAAACACAGCTTGTCACAGTGGCGGTCTTAAACCTTGCTAAACCAAGTGCTGGAGCCTGTTTTTATCATGGCTCTAATCCAGAGCCCCTGGGTCCCCTTGCCACATTGACCAGATGAAAGGCCCTGCCCAGATGTTTACAGCCTGTGAAAGTGGCAGGGAGCTGGTGTCGGATGCTGGCACAGCGTGCCAACAGACAGAAAACAAGGCAGTAAAGCCCCATGCTGTTTATGTAGAGTTTAAGAAAAAGGAGGAAAGAAACCGTGTCAAAGGGAAATGATGGTGTCGTAAAACCTGAAGATCGTGCAGGTATGTGTGATCTGTGTAGATGCGCATTTGTTACTGGGGTAATTGTTGTAAACAATGACACCGAGCAAATAAACATTTTTTTAAAAAAAGAAGAAGTCCAAATGGCTACAATGCACAACAGTAAAATCCAATCTGGTCTACCAAAAGTGCACACAGGTTCAGTTGCTCCAGGTCACAGCTCCCAAAGGTGTAACCTTGACCTCGGTTTGCCAGATGGCACTCACAGTGGCATCGCCATACTTAGCACGCTGACCTCTGTGACTCTATTGAGAGTGTGTGTACTTGTGTGCATGTGACTGTATCTGCTTGAATGAGTGTGTGATGTGTGTACGGCTATATAAATGTGACACTGAGAAGTCTGTCTATCCATGCCAGTCTGTCCAAAGCCCAGGCCATCTGGTGCCCTCTGTCAGAGTGCTTTTATTTAGCTTTCCTAGATAAAGGCCCAGAATTACTGTGTGTAGGAGGCCAGACTTTCACTGCCAAGGTCAGGTCGCAGCAGCACCGATTCCAGCATGGGGTTAATCATATTTCAACATGCCACGCATCATTCTAACATCTATTTATCTTTACCAATTGTATTTTGAGATGTACTAGGACACAGGCCTCGACAGGCTCTTCCAGCAACCTCACTTATATCTCTATTTCATGTATGTTGCTGTCAGGGAAAAACATTCCCATATTACATGTAATTAAAAATAAACAAGTAGTTTGAGTTTTTTATTTTAAAGCTACAATACCAACAATATTTGTCTAAACTTTGAAATTATTGACAGCTAAATATAGTCTAAAAACACGGCATAAATACGAACAAAACAAGGAGAAACAGGAACAAGCAAAAACTTGATGACTCTTACTTTTCTTCCGATTTAATTTGCAGACGCTGATTAATATTTTCAAACAACAGAAGAATGAAACTCAGCGTTTTCTGTATTGCTATACATCATTCATGGTGAAAACAATAAATTTTACGTATATAAAGGACAAAAACCTTCTGGCCTGCAAACGCTTCAACTGCGCTTTTCCTAAGCAAGTATTCAAAACAGACAAAAACTCTGAGACCTTATTATCCTCAAAGCTATTGACCTGATCCTGCGTTTGAATATTTGAGTAGAGTTTCGCCTCGGGGTGCTTGCGTTAAGCGTGGAATTATGTAGATGTCACCTCATTATTGCAATGCTGTCTTGTGTACACCGGGATGCTAATAAACAAATAAATAAATGGTCTTCGCGAGGGTTTCTCTGGCTTCAAACAAAGCAACATTCACACCTCTCGCCTGCCCTCTAACAGCCCCAATTAGAAGGCCTCTCTAAATGAATGTGCCGTGTGTTTCTGGAGCCGCGCTGTCTCGTGACTTAATCTGGATTGAGCAGACCACTGTTTTATTAGGTTACGTGCGGCCGCAATGTGTCTTGTCACTTTGCGGAGACAGCGGCCGATAAAATCCGTTGAACGGAATTAGATTGTCATTGATGTGTCAGTAAGATCGCGAGAACAACAGATCGATGGCCGAATCAGCGAGCGATATTTGAAGATGCAGACAATAGATAAATGAACAAAAGGAATTCAGCAGGGAAAGTTTGAGCGCACATCACCCCGTGTCTGTGCCTCTCCTATACACACATGTGGAAACACACACACACTCGCACACATACAGGTCTTTTCTCACACTTTAGCTTGGAGCAATCTCACAACACTGAACAACAGAGAGCCAGTGAGGAAGGGAGAGAGAAAGAAGCCAAACCAATTCCAATACAGCACTAATGGGCCACATCATGCCAATACAATAAATAATGGCCCTTTCAGCTCAGTCAATAGTGAGTAAATGAAAATTTAACCTTTCATTAAATGTGGTCGTATTATTTCCCCTACTTTCTTCCCAGTTCTAGTTCCCTCTGACACTTTATTTCCATTGTGTACAAGAACCATGTGCAAATGTTACGATGTGAACCGTGCACTCGTGTTAAGAGGCGAGTAATACAGTTTAGTGCTGTAGCGGGCTACATTACATACAGTGAGATCTACGAATCAAATAGATGGGTACTGTTGTCTTCCTAATAAATTACAGGTCATACAATAAATCTATCACGCAGACGATGCAGACAGTAGGCGAGCCCGCAAAGATATTACAAAATCTAATTCCCCTTGCAGTACAGTTTGCATATGTAGCCAACTTGTTCCCAAATCTCCACTGATTTCTGCAGACTGTGCAGCAGAATTATTGGGAGAGGAGGTGATAACTCTCCAGGCGTCTTGTCTGGTTGTTTCTGGTAGATGAAAAGGCTCTGGGCCTGCTTTCCACTGTGGCCAACCTGCCCTCTTAATTAATTAGCGCTAGCAGGATGTGCAGGTCCACAGGGGAGAGGAGTAAACTCCAGAGGACTGGACAAGGTGATAATGTCCTAAAGGAGACACCAAATCCTTTGTGTGTGTGCATTACTAGTAGATACAACCCAGCTCTAAATGAAGAGAAGCAATCATGTTTAATGTTTTCTGGCATCTGCTGGATAGGCCTCAACGAATTTGGACAATTTCATTCAAGGTATGTTTTGTGTTTATCACACACAAGTCTTGACAATTTATTATATACTACACAGAAATATGTTGCATTTAAAGGAACAGGTGGGTAATTTTGGAGAGATTCACTTTGAGGGCATGAAAGCAAATAGTTAGCTTGTGATAGCTTTAAGAATTTATGTTGGCACATAACTGACAAGCACCCATGCTGAGGGGGAGATTTTTTTTAATTGTTTTTTTTTTTTGAACTGAAGTTTCCCTGCTCTTCCTTTATGGTACGACGAATACGTTTCAAGCTTTCACGCTGGATTCACCACAGCCACAGAGTTTCCAAACATTCCTGTAATTTACTCTACCTGGCCAAGAGATAATCGTAAGTTTTCTTAGCTGGCACAGTTTGGTGAATGTGTCATTTGAGGTGTCAAAGTAGAGAGAATTATAATACAAAACATTCTCTTATTCATTTCTTTAACACTAATAAAGGGTTTTCGATATGGTGTCCCAGAATTAGTTGGTGGATTGTTGGCGGATTATACCAGAGTTATCTGCCATCCACAGACAGGTCAAAGTTAAAGAATGCACAAAGTGCCACAAATTAGACAACATTACATGATCGTATGAGGTACGAGATACAAATAGCTACTGTCTACCTCCAAAGCTCAAAAGATTACGTTTCTCCAGGAGACTAGGCTTTATCTTTAAATTTCAAAGCTTGTTTATCGGGGATCAGGTCCGAATTTTTTAAAACCTAAATTTTTCTCCTAAAATGAAGCCTAGGATGCATTTTTACTCCAAGTTCAGAAACAGTCATCTCACCCTTGATAATAGCTTAAACTACACTGGTTAATGAAAAGAAATTTGTTCAAGCTAAGAGCGAGACAGCAGCTTGCAATCACACAAATAAGTTTGGCTGATTACATCAGATCTGTGTTTAAGATTTTTCTTAAAAGAGATCAATTTGTATGGATAAGAATCCAAGTTGTGATGCGTTGCCAGTACTGTAGGATTAGACAAGGAGATAGGAAGAAAGGAAAGGAAAAATTAAGAAGAAGAAGTCGTCAGTGGAAACACTTTGCAAGATTTTGCTGTGCTTGCTTGTATTGCTAAGCTGTTTCTGTGTTTGTGTGGGGGGAATACGAGTGACGTAAAGATTGTTTTTAAGCTTTAGGTCTTTGATGTTTGACTGGAACAACACTACGCTCTAGTTATAAGATACCAAAGTCTGGGAACAGAATATTTCAACCTGAATTTTAGTATAAAGCTGTGTAACATCAACATTCACACGATACAAACTCGTAGATTCACTCAAGTTGTTACTTCAACTTTTTATACACATCCTCCTGACCTCTGTACTCTTAGCATATGTGTAATCTTGCAATTTATCCTTGCTTTGTTATTGTGTATGCATGTGCTTCGGCGTGTGTGCGTGTCTGTGCACGTGCGTGTGTGCGCAAACTTCACTCTCTTTCTCTCTGTGTCTCCAATAATGAGCATGTGCACCTTTTCCGCCCCGGGCCTTCATACACAATTTAGCCAGAAAGCCATAGCTGATCATGATTTAGCTTTTGACACAGCTCGCCCCGAGGCAGGTGGGGACTAATACAGATATCTGACTCCCAGACCGCAATGGAGGGAAGGAGAGAGAGAAAGTGAGAGGCCTTTTATTGACTAAATGATAAAGAGGTTGGTAATGATAAATAACAGTCATTTTATTGTGGAATTCCCAGAAAAGACACATTCTACACAATATATAAAAAGAGAAATAATAGACGAGGAAGTTGCTCGCTGGGGTCTCAGCGCGCTCGCTCCCTACCGAGCCACCCATTGTTAAACTCCAATATTCCTCTGCTAGGGTGGAGGTCACAAATTGTGTTAGAAGGACCTGCTGCTATGAATACTACATAAGGCTGATGCAGAGTGGCAGCGTCATCCTTGTCTCTGGCACTAGGAGGAGGGCCCAGGCTGAGGCAGAGCCAGTCTTGCCCATGGGCATCGCTCACTCAGTATCTTTCTTCTGTGTTTCTCCCTCATCTTTAGTGCACTTAATCTCACTCTCTCTTTCTTCCTCCCTTTCTCATTTGCTCCCTTTCTGTCTCTCAGTATGGTTCTTGCACTGTTTTCCCAGCACATCAGGGTGGCAGGGGAGTCTCTGCTGCTTTTGCTCTCTGCCGCCTCCGAGTCTCCAGGCCCCAGCCATCAGTAAGACAAGATAGCTGACCCCATAAGGACAGATGCCTGCGTTAATGTAATTTCAGAAAAGCAATTCCCCTGTTTTAGTGTAAAACGGAGAGAGAGGGGAAAAAATAAAGCTTGTGTAAACATATTAGGGTATTACCTTGTAGCTATGATGGATAACGGCCTGTGCTGACCGTCACCTAGAATTAATAATCTTAACCTTACATTATGTCTGCACTTTAATATCGCCCACATTAAATACATGATATCACAAAACAGATTTCCTCGTCCACCGTCAGATCCGTCTACGCTATCCGGCAGGAAGATCCCAACTCTGCTGGTGCGAGAAACTGGTGGCAGCTAGTGTGTGTGTTTGCCTCAGGACACCTCTGCAGCTCTGCAGTTCTTGGATACTGAGTGGAGAGTGGCCCAGAAATGAGCAGTCAAATCCAATTAAATTACTCAAATTAAATTGTACAATGGTTATGGAATACCTGATCGAATTACTCACATTCAGGGGATTTCGACAGCAACCAATTAGTTCAAAGTATAAAGTTCACACGCTCAAATTAACACCAAGAGAGGACAGGGCCTTTATTTGAGGGAAATGATACATCATAATTACATCACGTTGGAAAAATCACAAATTATACAGCACGCATTTAATAAGAAAATGGAAATGGTTAATAGGTCTTGATAAGACAAATCTAGCCCTGTCAACGGTGCAACGTGGTGAGGTTGGATAAATTAAAGAGGAGAAGTTATTATTGTTTCAAAGGAGCTTAAGGGCCGATTGTTGTTCATTCGAAACACGGCGTTCGGAGAGCCGTCCCCTCGTCAAACGCAACCATTAAAACTAGCATGAAAGAAAGAAAAAAAGCTGTTCGAGCAAACTGTAGTTAACTCGTCTGGTCACTGAGATATGTTCAAGAGGCTGGTCCGACAGTTAACAAGATTTAATTTTGTAGTAGCTCTTTCTTGTTAGATTAGCCGAAGCAGACACTTTGTCATTTCCTCCCATTGATGGAATTTTTTAGAAACTCCTGGCTTAATTGTGCGAGGGACTTCCTGACCTTTTTTACATTTTAAATTTAGCTCCTCAAGGTGCCTTTCAAAGGTGAAACACATGAGTAATGAGATACAAAATCAGCCTGTTAATTGACTTTCAGCAAATTTAGATCCGCAAAGACCTACGTATACATTTCCCTCCTTTAAAAGTGAACCATTTTAGCTAATAAAGTTATTAATCTTGCCCATACAGTAATTATCTCTGCAATTATGCTGTAATTGCACATACATCAAGGCCACCTTATACAGCGGGCAGCCCTGAGCTTACTCCAGATATCATATCATTCCTCATATCACGTCAAGACATGAGTCTTTCTCGCAGAATCTGAATGAACGTTAACTGACATTTCTATTCACTTAACGCTGGTTAATAGTTTGGTTTAAATGGCGCAGGTGAGATACAAACTTATGGATGCTCCTGCCATTTAACATCATGTCTTTTGCAAGTTAAATGAAATAAGAAGATATTTCTGGATTACAACCAAAGTCTTACTTGTTGCTAGTCGCTACTTGCATCCTCTGCGTGCATGGACAGCATAGAGCCGCAGAAGTACCATAAACGGCGTAACATGATAATGCTGCTTTAATTACCCCTTGGTCAGCCCACTTACAAACCTATTGCCGCAGCAGTCAATATCCCCAAAGATCCATTCATGCCTCGGCTGATGGTTAACTTGGGAGCCTTTGCTGAATGCTTTAGCCTAATTGATATCCTTATTTAGCAATGAGCCAGTGGGAGTCGGAGGAGAGTTAAATGGAGCAGTTTACCCGGCAGTGAGCACGCTAAAACCAGATCCCTGAAACCACCACCATTGCTTGCCACAGCCTGGCAGATGATTTATACCAGCTAATTTAGTGTTCCAAATTGATTACCGCCAGTATTGTTTTGTGTTCACAAATGAATGCTTTTACCATTTGTTCTCTGCTTTTGTTTCTTTTGCTTTTTGTCCCCCACCCTGCTCCAATAATCACAACCCAGAGCATGTTTAGCCGTGGTTACTGTTTTCCAGCAAATTACACCTATTTATGACAGCTGAGTGCTCCCATGCCACTAACTAACACCGGGGCCAGGTCACAGGAGAGACTCGGCAGCTTCCTTAAGGCATCTAGATCTACTAATCACACACATCCACAGAGCTGCACATGCAACAGTGCACCGAGCACGATCAGCAGAATATTTCCTATACATTCACGCCCACGGTGTCTCATGTATTTATTTGCGATGCAATATCTCAGACGCTGCTGCAAGCAAGCTTCGCAGAGCTGCAGGATGTCACTCAACTCCCATGAAAACAACAGGTATAACCCAACGCAGACGTGTCCAAAAGAGAACAATGCATACCCAACAGGTCAAACAAAGCCATCGGGACCAACAGGAAAATCAGATTCTTCTTTTAAACTGGGTTTGTAGGTCTCTCCCTCCTGCCTGTCTCCCCAGATATGTCTCCCTTAACAGCTCAAAGTAATTAGCAACGACCACATGCCAAAGGTAGGGTAGCTACTGTACACAGAGTAGGCAGACCTTATCTTTAATTTGAGACATTGAGATGCTCTGTGGGGGCTTTTGGAGAGCTGGGAGCTATAAGGTAGACAGGCAGGCTCCCCCTCCCAAGGTCGCTTTAGTGAGACAAGCTAGTCTGGGGACAAAAGGATACCTCCTGTATGCGAGCGCAGGTTTTGACAGTTTAATTATAATTTCATTTTTGGTTTATTTTTACACCAATCAAAACTTGAGCCTCGTCTGCGGCCAAAATAGACGTTTCAAAAATTGCAAAATATCTGCTGCCAAAGTGCATCTGTAAACACAACTCTCCGCCTCGCTGTTTCAAACTTTGCTTTTGAGTGATACCGCCGAAAGTCCTCCAGGGCTTCCCATTAGTCACGTTGCTGAGCTCAGAGCTCAGCCACAAAATGGCCTCCAATCTTGGGAGAATGTCGTCAGCCCATTCTTTATACTGTCAGGATGAAGAAGAGCATAAAAACGCAGAGTCGATAAAGCCATATGAAATGCTTGATATCGAAACATGGCGCAGCGCAGTGACTGATTCGGCATTCAGGTCCAGTTGTGATGCGTTGCTCTTGCTGTGGGATAAGACAAAGGGAACAGGAAACAAGTAAAGGAGGGAAAAGGAAGAAGCCACTTTGCAAGACTTTGCTCTGGTTGCTTATATTTCTGAGCTTGTTTTTGAGTCATGTGGGGACTCAATGGTGGCGTAAAGATTGTCTTTAAGCCTTACATTTTTGGTATGATCCTTGTTATTTGACTGGAACATTACTATTTTCCTTGATTACAGTAATCGCTGTACTCAATTGGTATGTGTATAATAACAACCAGTTAGAAGGATGTTTGAGAAGGAAGTATGTTCATACACTCTAGTTATATACATACCAGTGCCTGGGAATAGAGGTTGGGGCACCAATTTATTTCTTTTTTTCTTTTTCTTTCTGAGCAGTGAAGTCAATACTGACTCAGGCAGAGATGGTGAGATGAGAAAAAGGGGTATGACAGATATTAAAAATGAAAGACAGTGCCACTTGTTTTTTCTTTGTCCAGATTGTGCTTTTAGCCCACAGCTCTCGAAAGGCTGAAATACTAACTGAACTAAAACAGCAGCATCAGATCGAGCTGAAACTTACACATGATTTATGCTTCAGACAGAAGCACCGTGAGTTAGAAAATCGCAAAAATTGAACGCCTACATTTAGGTAAAAGCTGACAGCGGCACTTTAAGTTTGCCTTAAACATATTGGTTTGGAAAGCGGAGAAATACGCTGTTATTACTAAAAGAAACTGACACTTCTGCTGGGTCCAGCAACGTGACGGGAATCTAAGCGCTTTAATGAGTCGGAGTCAAATTCAATTTCTACCTCAAAAAAAGTTGCAAACCGAAGCTTTAATCTATTCCAACACTCCAATTTGATGCAACGGACTGATAGGAATCCCCCTCCCACACACGCATACACACACCTCCGCTCAGTATTTGGATGGCATTAAACTTTTCCGAGTATTGTATACAAACACTCACTGTGTCAGGCCCCAGCTCCAATTTGACATTAACACACAGAAACATTCCTGACTTGAGTGAACAACCGACTTGACGTGAATGTTTTCTGCACATGCAGGAGGAAAGGCAACGAGAAGAGAGAGGTGGGGCGGGGGTGAGGAGTGGGGTTGCGGTGAGATTTTGGACAGACCGTGTTAAGATCATCGCTTTGGGCTAGGCAGGTTGCTATGCGCTGAAATGCTAATAAGCTTCCTGGCTCTCGGTGCAGGTCGACCAGCCTGTGCCGACTCGTCTTGACACTTCACACACTTGCTGTCTTCCACCCTTTTTAATCATTTTTGATAGGCCTCCCTGGGATGCCATCCATTTAATTTGAAAGGGTTGAGCCACCCAAACATTTTCACTATCTTTAAATAGAGGTCTGCCTCGACTTGCCTGCTACATTGTGGCCTGACAAGGTGAAAAGCAGCGAGGTAAAAAGCTGTTTGCGTTTTAGGAGGATAATATTAGGCCGACAGTGGTAGGGATTCGTAGGAAAGAAAGGTGAGTGATGTCGACGGAGGGCAAATAAAAGGATGTGGGGGGAGGGGGGGTACTGTAACAATAGAGGAGCAGTAAACACAGGTGTGGATGCACAGACAAGAATACAGACTGTGACAGGTTTAGATGCCTCTTTATAATCATTAGATAACAACACATTTTCCAAAGAAAGGGTGGCGCACCTTAAAAGGTCATAAATTAAAAGTGCGGATGAAATGAAGTGCGTGGGAAAAACGCAATACTAAAAAGTATGGAGTAACTTGTTGAAAACCAAAAGGAAGCAAACACGGGATTCAATATATTAAAGGCGGCACAACTTTAGCGGTCAACCTTCCAAATCAGTTAGAAAATCATTTTCTGTTATAGATTAGCTGATGATGTGTATTCCCTAACAGACTTTAACAGCCACTGTCCTACTCTATATATCTTACGCTCTCTCTGAAAAATATCAGAGCCTGCAGCCAGCGCAGCATGGTCAGAAATGAACGGCGGCCACGTTGTATGATTCATCGAGAAGAAATAACATATTTTATTGGAGTCTGAGAGATTTATTCACTGAGGTTGCACTGGATGTGTAAGGGACACGTTCACCGGGGGATTTCGCCATCCAATTTACCAGTGTGCTCTTCTATAAACATCAGTCAGTACAAATGGGACAAATTCTACAGAAAATAATCATAAACAAACCATCACATCGCATTTTGGAAATTGTCAAGAGATGCTCCTGACGATGAGTATCCAGTCAGAGTCAAAGGCAGAGGGGGAAAAAGCCCAAAAGGCAAGTGGGGATGTCTGCGTGCTATATGATATTACCGTGACTCTCAAGATAAAGATATCGCAGATTATTGGTTTAGACTGGCGAAGAAAGAGAGAGGGTGAGACCGGCGTAAACAGATAGCAGAGGCAAGAGAAAGGGACGTAGACAGAGAGAGGGCGAGTGCTCAAATATATATTCTGCCTCTTAGCAAAGGCGCAGATAGCTTTGAGCCTCTCGATGTCGTTCATGTGAAACAGCTGGAGCTCTTGATGGAAACCACACTCAACTCCAAAAACAAGCCCGCTTGTTAGTTTCTGACTGTGACAGAACCAGTTTTACATGCTCTGCGTTGTAGTTGTAGCCTGCGCAGTAAACCATCATTTGCTCAAGTCTAATTTAGCTGCGTGTATTCGCAGGCTTTTAAGATGCAGTAAACTCAACTGTTGTGCATGTTTTCATTAAAAAAAAAATGGGTGGTTGTGATCGTGGCCACAAATCAGCATGTAACCAAAAAGCTATAGAAGGGGAACTGTCATAATTATTAATTAGTCAATATTACTGAATGGAAAAAGCCTGCCTTTGGTTTTCCTCCCTACAGTTTAATCGAACACAGCCAAAGACGAAGCCAAGTTAAACAACACCAGGCAGTTAATCTCCACCACCGTACCCTTCGAATGCAGATAGAGTCCACGGGTTTTAAGTGAGCGAGCGGGCCCACGTTTTTTAGATTTGCTTGTTTGCTGTTGTTTGCTGTCTTTAAGTGGTCTTTTATTAAAGCCAGCCATCTTCCATAGAGCCTTAATGCATTTCACTGTTGCGATGCTAATGGCGCCCTAAGAACACATTATTATTCAGCATTAGTTTCATTTCCCTTTGAGCCTCAAATGGCGACAAACTGTCTTGTAACTATTAGTTTTAACTTGCATAAGGCACGCCACATGCAAACATTTCTGACAACAAAGCTCAAAGAAAAAGACAAAAAAAAAATGTTGGAAGTTTTTCCAAATTACATATCAAGTCAAAACAACTCAGGAAACGTCAGCGTCTTTTTTAAAACATGACACGTGTAACTACGGTAACTATTTTCAGACAGTCTTGCGAGGAAAGCTACCATAAACAAACGTATCCTGCAAAAATGTCTTCTTCTTTTTCTTCTTTTTCTTGTGCTTGCCGACATGAATCAGGGTTTGCTTGCATACTTGAATCTTTTTGTGCTCATGCAAGAAAATGTGTGTAAACATTAGGAATACCATGCAGATAGGTTATGTGCAGAAGTGTCTTTAAACGCACTTGTTGGAAAAGATGTACCTCTGACTATTGCTTCTCATTTTGAGCACTCCTCTGTGTGTGTCTGTGTGTCTGTGGGAGGTGTGTGTGTGTGTGTCCGGTGCTGATTGTGCTGTGCGTGTGTGTGTGTGTGTGTGTGTGTGTGTGTAGTGGTTATTAGACTCCCCACCGCTGCTTTGGTAAATGGCACAAGAGACAGAGTGGAACTAGCCATATTACTGTTCTTACCCTGCCATCTACTGGCTCACATCATTCTAGGCCCTACAGTACATTCATCCACATCGCGTCACATGCTACTCTCCACAACAGCATCCACTCTCACCACCAACACACAACTACACACACACACACACACACACACACACACAGACACATGCACACACCTCTCCCATTTTCAAGCTATCTCTCTCCCTGTGTTTCCTTTTCTCTGCTTCATCTTTGTCTCTTTCTTCCTCCCTTGTTTCATTTCTTTGCACGCGTAGCCATCGTCTGCCCGTTACATCACCCCTCCTCAGAAAGAGGGAAAAAAAGAGAAGGTGGAGAGAGAGAGAGAGAGTGGGGGGACTAAAGGGAAGCGGCGGACAATTGTTATCGAAAAATAAGCATGGAGTTTGAAAGGGATTTTAATTGAGGCATTCGTTATATTTGAAAAGGTGAACTCCTAAGGGGATGGAGAGAGAGGAGCTGCAACCCTATTCATATCCTCAGACATTCATAAAGAATGGCATCTTTTGACTTTCCCTTTTAAAACAGTGCAACCTTAAATGGCCTAAATATAGAGGAGGGGAGGTAGACACGGTAATTCCCCGCACCTTGGGGGGCGCCACTAGAGTACGGGATGGTGGGATCGAGCTGAGGACTCCAATTAACTGTGAGGGAGGGTCTAGCCACCCAAAAAGGAGAGAGACAGCGTCCTTTCCACAATCCTCCAAAGGTGGTGATGTCAATCCATCTTATTTCGTTCTAAAACCTTCCTCTGTCTGCCTCATTTTTTAGCTTTCCTCATTTTACGCTCCTTTTTTTTTTAACCGCCTCTCCCTCTTTCTCTCCCTCACTCTGTCGCTATGCAGTAATAATGTCATTAATAATGCGAGGGCCCAGTGATTGTCCCGTTAAGACCAGTTATCCGGTTTGTATGTCTACAGAGGAAGTCAACAGAGCGCTCATTTGTTGTTGTTTGCTAAGGTCAGCTCTTTACGAGCCCCACTTCCAGTGAAGCAGACGGCCCCTGGTCTTTTCTTTATTATATTTTGACTGTGACCACTGAGTTAAACTTGGACTGTTGGTTTATTGTAAAGTTGTTGTACATGGACAATATCTCTAGGCAACATACAAGAGGTTTGTTTTTATCTTTGTACTGTCCGTCCACTTTAAGCCGGAAGATCGACGTCCTTTCTGGGGAGGATGTTGCCCACACGTGCCGTTCTAGATCGACAACATTGATTACACTTTAGCGCCAACCATCTTCCTCCTGTCAATTTGATGTCTTATGCAGTTTTGCTGTGACTAAGTGATGAAGTCTTTCCATATTATTAGCAAAAAGTTTTATCCTTACGCTTTGGGAAATACCCGCAGGCACTGTTCTGTGTATGTATCATTGATGATTTATGAAATGTAACTGCAACCAAGGCGGCATCCTTGATGATGAAGTTATAAAACTTTGTTGGAAGTACCATACCCACTGAAGGTATTTATCATGAGCCTTCATTTTTCATTGTCAGAATATCTACAGTATCGCACAACATCGGTGAAAACTCATTAAATAAGACATGGGAATGCTGTAAAAGTTAGTGACAGCCACTTGTTGATAACACAAGGCTTTTGTTCCTTTGTCCATTTGTGCTAAATTAAGATAGTGTCGCTACTGCTATCATTACGGTTAATGTGTTCGGGCAATGTTATCAAAAAACAACTGCCCAATTGTTTAGCTTCAAATCTGCTATATCGCATCTCATACTGGATGGGATAAGGCACGCTTAGCTTCAACACAGAGGTTTGGTTGGTTAAGTGGTGCGGTGGCTGAAACATGGATGGCTGCATCATGAGCCCTGCAGAGAAAAACTGTTTTGTGTACATGCCCATATGCAAAAGAATGCATTCTGCAGTGATGAGCACAGGAACAAATGCACACATAAATATTTCCTCTGATCTTTACAAAATCCTTGATTACAACGCTGGAAATAATCACAGCTCAGTCATAATCACTCATAAAAAAGAACCTCAGTTATTAATTTCAGCTCCTGCCAAACAAAATTCTTCCTTTGTTGCATTTCATTTGGACTTTAACGGTGAGTCATAAAAGTCAGATTCAGAGGCAGGCTGGCCAAATCTGACATCCACTGGTAATGAGTGGAGCGTTTCTCTTGAACCTAGAGGGATGTTGTTTAAAACTGTCTTAAGTACGGTGCAGATTATTAATATTACCGGTTGAACTTAAACACATGTGGTTAGTTTATTGTGTTTATTTAGTTTGGCTTGTGCAGCCGAAACAGAGAACAGTAATCCGTGGAGCATTCAAACCCTGTAAGTAGACCCTTGATCATGCACAAGCGCAGACAGACAACTGCACACATGTAACAAGGTTGCGGATTTATGCGCACGTTACACAAGCTCTCGTCGCTGTGTGCATGCAGAATCACAAATGCACCCACCAAAACACACGACACCTATTCCACAATTCATTTGTCATATCATTATGCAAATGCTGCACACTGAGCAAATCTCAAACCTCTCAAAGCCGCAGTGGGAAAACTGGAGAATAGTGATGAGACGTATCCCTGTGCTTCTGACCTTCTTTTTTTTTTTGTTTTTAACTGTTAACATTTTATTTGCTTAATGTCAATATGTCAAAAGTATGCATGTAACACCTTTAATACTTGTTTTTTAATAAGAAAAACAAGGTGCTACACTGAGTTGCACAGCAGCCCTCATTTGCAATAAAGGCACATTTCTAATATCAGAGCCTACGTTCTGAGCAAGTGACCAAGTTGAGGTGTGATCTGTTATTTAGACAGGTTGGATGCACTTCCTCACAGCCTGAAATTTCCCCCGGGGGCTCTCTTCCATTTCTCACTGTCATGGATTTGAATCTTTTTACCACTGAACTCTTACAATTACTGAACATTCATCACCTGCCTACCTTCTTAGCTACCTAGATACTGTATGGAGACCAGAGATATGGGGCAGACTGGTGCAGTCGGGAATACCAAATAAGACTGCTGTAACACAGTAAGGAATTCTAAAATCCTAAGATCACAGGAACATGTTTATTTTATTAGTACCAGCAGTGTTACTTGGTTACATAATTTTATTTAACTAACAAAAAGCTAAACTGAGTGAGGACACTTCATGTTAATGAGCTAGCAACAGGTCACCACACACCAAACAATACCCCCCTTTTATTGTCTATTTTACTATAAACAGGACTACTTTACAAAATCAGTCTTGTACTATTTAAAACACACTTAACTTTCAACCAGTTCTCTGGTTTAAACTAAAATTCTTAAAGGTATAGTCAGCAATTATTTTATTTCTGTAATGGAAAAGGGCAATATAATAATATAAAAATTACAAATTGATGCATTATTATAAACGTAGAATTAATCAATTAAAAATACATAAGAGCGGCCGCTAGTTTGTGGAAGCCACCATGTTGCCCCGCTATCTTGAATATAGTAGCAAGATGAACACTGATGTTCTGCGTTTTATATGTATGGCTAGAGACCGCCAAAGCCAGAGGGAAAGAAAACTTGAAGGCACTCATGTATCGTGGAGGCAAATATTAATTCGTGCCTGCACCTTCAGACTCAAAATATGAAGGACCATGCCTAGGTTTTATTATCTTTGGAGGGGTCCCCTTCACTAAAAAAGTAAAAACACAAAGGAAAGAAACAACACTCAAAACCATGCTTATTTATTCCCAATATTGTCACAAGTAGCAGCAGATTAGACATGCTAGCTAATGTTATGCTAGCTAATGTTATGCTAGCTAATGTTAGGCTCAAGTGTCCAAAACTCACACTTTCTCTCTGATAAAAAGTTTGATCACATTCTCACATCATATAACAGTTTATTCACTAAGTTTCTAAATATAGCAACATTAGATCAACTTCAAACAAAGTTTTATTTTATTTTGTTTTACTTTGGAAGAATAACCTGACACTAAAAGTACGAAATTAATAAAAGAATACCTACAAGTATGTAGACACAACTATGAAAATATAGGTATATCATAAATTATAGTAAAATATGTCCATAATGACCCAAATTAGTGCAATTTTGACTACTGGGTTTTTTATTTAAAAGACAGTAATTTTCATTCTGTGATTATTTTCTCTCACGGGGAAATAAAGGATTCCTCTAAGCTGTAAATCCTCTAAACTCAAATGGTCTTTAGTATCATGGATGCCTCAAAAAACCACAGTGACTTATAACCAAATGCCACTGTATATCTCTGCAGTTTTCCCCTCATGAATAAAAGTCCTGATCTGTGAGGTGAGAGGATTTACCCCTGTGGCACACCCAGTCACCCCCTCTAGTCACTTGTGTTACTCAAGCTCACTTGTAGAAGTCCCTTAACACTAACCGAGAAAGCATAAATATATTATAATCTCATCACCTGTCCATTTATACAGGTGTCACC
Source organism: Haplochromis burtoni (assembly GCF_018398535.1). Taxonomy (NCBI): domain Eukaryota; kingdom Metazoa; phylum Chordata; class Actinopteri; order Cichliformes; family Cichlidae; genus Haplochromis; species Haplochromis burtoni. Next base: position 264,082 of record NW_024582692.1, on the reverse strand, counting down.
CTGCCTCGCAACTTGATTTTCCAGGAGGGCAGCAGTTTTTCCTGTGGCAGCGACTGAAGTCACAGCATTATTATCAGGCAAAATGTATTCATGATAGCAGAGGTCCGAGTGCCCCGTGGGCTTTGTAATATAATACCAGACCTCTTTATCAAATTTAACAGTTTATTGGAAACAGCTTGTACACATGATTTAGGCACCAGGCGCTATGGCAAGGCTCCGGGTACCCTCCTAACAGACATCCCTTGCACACCTCCACACAGTGCCGAACGTACACATACACACATTATGAAAGCTCACAAACACATGCCGTGCATCCGCTCAGAGTGGCGGTCAAACACACACACGCATTTAATCACACATCTCCCTCCTCCCCTGCCTTCTGTGCAGAGCTTCACTTCTCCTGCACTCCCCTTCGTATCTAATGCAAACCTCTCATTGGATGAGGCAGCGTTTTTCTGTGGAGGTCTTTTGTGCACTTTTGTTGTTTGTTTTCTCTGAAGAGCAGCGCGATAACAAAAGTGGGACGTGACAAATGGACTTTGTGCCCCACAGCTAGATTCGAGTGATAGGTTACTGAATGGGAGCTACCCTCCTATCTCATTTATACACACACATAGAGACAAATGGACACACATGTGATGAACGCGCTTACATTTGTAACTCTTATTTCTTAATCCAAATGCTTTCAATTTTTTGCTATCATATTTTTTTAAAAACATAAAGCTTCCCCGATCAATCTGACAGCCACACAGTCTAACTACAATAAAGACATTAATATTCAAAGATGCTTGTTTTATTATTTCTATGTGATACAGTAATGAGATATCAGTAATGAGACATACTGGACCAAATTTTATTATTTATCCAGTGTAATATTTTCTCATTTAAGCAGATATGAGCTGATGAACATCAACATCAAAATACCCGCACCTAACCATCTCGACTAACACGCCGCTCTCCAATGAGCATGGTAAACAGAAACCGCCAGTTGACCGGCTAATGATTTAAAGGGATGGTCAGAGGTCATATCCAGCTATTAATGAACCCCTTTAACAAAAAGCACATGCAGGATCTATCCTGTAATCTGTCTGGTTGACACTCCATTGAGAAAAAGCCAAAGCTGAAAAATCAGATGTATGTAGACGCATGTTTGTGGTTTGTGGAGTTTATAGTTTTTAGTGTATGAACGCACTGGTTCAAGAAACGGTGTGTTTCTATTTTCTGTTATTTCAAATTTTAATATAAGAAATTTGTTTCATTAAATAAAAAAAGTACTTTAAAATACTGGAACTCCAGATTTGCCAGGCTCTTGCCTCTGGATAGGAAAGTTAACACTTTCTCATACTTATTGGCAAATTTGAGAATACTAGCTTAAAATGTTCTCGGCATGCAACAGCTTAAAGGTTTTTAATGCGTTTAGCAGCTACAGAGCTTCAAGTATAAACACTCATTAATCCTTTCAGCCATTTCTACCCTTAACAGGAACTTGCTGGATGATGGAGGTTATCTGTACAGTGAGGAAAAAGAAGCTCTGAACCATCACTGACCCAGACTTGACAGACTGTTTCTCTTGTTTCCTTCTATTCTTACCTGTTGTGTTAGATTTTATTCTCTTCCTGTTGCCTCTGACTAAGCTCCCATCAGTCCCATGGAAGTTAATTATGGGTGCCAAGCTGTTGAGAGGTTGAGGAGAAGCTTTTTTGCCTAAATACTGGATATACACCAAGTCTGGCAATGCCACCGAGCATTGTCTGCCGTGATAAAATATGGACGGAAGTGCTGCTAGGCAAATCGTTTATCAGCCAGGTTTAGCATGCACATGTTAAAATGAAAGACTGTGCTATCTGCATAGGTTGTGTGAGCTTAGTTTAGTGTAGCCAATGCCGTTTGTTGTGTATAAATGGCATGCTGGCTGTCGCCCCCGTGGGACGTGATCAATCACACATTGCCTGCTTTGCTCTCTAACGGCTATGGGCAATTCTATTCAAAATATTCAAACCAACACCTTAACTGTGTGCTTTGTACTTTTTGTGCCTTTGTTTTGGAGCCAGTGTAATTATTAGAATCTGATTTTTTTTCACTTGTTTTTCCACCTTTTTTTCCCACAGCTTAACTTATCTCTCTCAAGTCTTGCGGTACAATCCACAAGAACTGACCCATTTAGTAGTTAAGCACAAATGGTCTATTATGATAATTAATTCTAATATATGTCTTCAGTATGGACAAGCCATTACATGGAGCATGAGCTGGCATGTTTGCTCTGTTACAAAGCGGCCATTAAAATAAGTGCAAGCTCAGTTTACTCTGCTATTCCCCAATTTGCCTTAATGAGCCAGTTTAAGCTGTCAGAAACCGAGAGGAAGGATTTCTGCTAACTGTAAGTCTGCGGTGAGTAGGCAGGGATGATGGGATAAATGGAAGGAGGGAGATTTAGGGAGGTGTGCAAAGGTATGCTGAAGAAAGGATAGGAAAAAGACAAAGAAATCATACTGTTGCTGTAACAGCTGGTGATAAAACACACCAGGCTTCCACAGAAGTAGTGTGTGTTTGTGTAAAAGTATTCTCTTCCAATATGTTGGAATGTTTTGCTTTCCTTTGGTCACTCATTTTCAGACAATGGATTATATGTCCCTGTGAAAGAGAATGGAGGGGTGGATGGATTATGACTCATCATCCTGGTGAGAAGAGGGGAAGCGTGGTTAACATGTAGAAAGGTGCAATTTAAGCCAAACCATTAAGAAAGCTGTTTTGGTGCCGAGACCTAAGGAAATGGAAATAAAAATGTCTTAAACCAACGGTTCCACACTGATCTGGCGTGCCTGGTTTCTTACACAGAGCCACATCAGAAGACCGCCTAGAAAGCTTTCTGGAAAAAATATTTGGATTGGCACAGGATTGGATAGCTTGTCTGTTTTAAGCAATCTAATAAGTTAAACTATAGGATGGGAAAAACTGTGTTTGCGGCACATTATTAAACAACTCCTGTGATCTTTGTAAGGAAATTCATTTCACAAAGGTCTTTTGTCATGCCTGAAACATGTCTGCAGCTGTCACAGTTCAAGATATCTATTTTTTCTTAACAGCAGAGGAGGTTTCTGGATGCATACAACATTTATAGAGAGCCGGGAAAGACAAAGGCAGCAAGGTATATTAAATCTACATATCACTTTAAATTGACTTTAACATATCTTAATGACTTAATCATTGACCGAAACAATGTCATTGTCATAAAAAGCTAAATTCCCGGCGTTTTTGTCAATTTGAGCAGGAGGCCTTTTTAGTACATGGCTATTAACAAGTAATCACAAGAGATGTATTAATGAAGAATGCCCTTCATTTTTGCAGAGGGCAAGGTAGACACCGGTGTCCAGCCCTTGTCTTCAGAGGAAAATATGGAGGGAACTTAGGTGTTTGATGATGCGTTTAATTCACACAGGAATACATTAATATGATAGTCAGTGGAGCGTCAAAGCCCTCAAGTAAGGTTCCCTCATTAGTATGTTTCTCTATTTCTTTTTTTAATTATTCAACAAAAAAATGAGGAGCCGCGTGACAGATGTATTGGCTGTGTCAAGAAGGAATGATTTGAATTTGAATTGTGCATAAAATCGTGCAATTAGGAGGGCTCATTTGTGTATGTGAACAAAATATTTGCCTCCAAATGAGCGCTGGCTCTGAAGCATGAGTCAAATTATGGGGTATATTTTAATGCTATACTTATTCCTTTCTCAAGGATCTGGTCACATCGCACGCGTTTGAATGTCACGAATACTAAACCTTATCAGAAAGCGCCTTAGTGTGAGCCAAAGCAGTGGCCTAATAACCCAACACGGTGAGGTGGACCAGACAACGTCTGCCACACCCCTGAGAGTCTCTGACTTCAAAAGCATACCATTCAGAGTGTGCAATGCACCGTGAAAGTTTGATGCTTGTACAAGTCATCCGCGGCTCATCTTGGCGGGCTATTATCTCACTTTGCCATTGTCGCAACTGGTTGCCGAGGCTTTCATCATGCTTATAAGTTAAACACCTGATCTGTACACACTGGGGTATTGTCTGGGCTCTGCTCGGGCAGATCACAGGAGCCACCTGTACCAAGACAGAGAATTATTGATGTTAATGCTGTGCTTAGTAATTAAAGATAGAAACTTTTAAGACATTAGCACCGCAGCAGCCCAGAACATTTTCTCAGCCTCGTCATTTACAAAGATTTCACAGATCAACACAGTTTTGGATTCATAGAACCGGGGGTTACATTTTAAAAGCCTTATCTTTCAGTATTAGTGTATGGTTTTCAGAACAGTAGGAGGAGCATTCTTCCGGTATGTTCTGGAGAGTCGTTTTTACATGACGTCACAATGTGTGTCTCTTTGTTTTTTTAAACAAAGGGCCTTCACCGATTAGTATCTCTGACTGATTTTCCGTGACACCGTTTTGCTTTGCATTTGAGGTGAACACCAACCTCCTGCAAAAAGAGCAGGCAGGTAATTCACTGCTTGATTAGCCTCACTCTGCAATTAATCATTCTTAAACGCACACCCTCGCTTTAGTGATAATTTAGGAATGATGATTAATGAAACCATCAAATACGGTATTTCCCCCATTTCTCTCCTTACGGAGCTGCTGCACTAATGTGGGTCGCGGCTGTCAAGAAGGCCCCCAAAAAAAGAAAAAACTAAACTGCAACAACTCTCGGGCTCTACTGGCAACGGTGCACACACACACCCAAAAACAAGGTCGAGGGTCTTCTAAGTTCATTGTTCTTCTTTATTTATGTTGCACTCGTGTCTCCTTTCGTCTTTGAAAAGCCAGCTGCAGTGCGGCGGAAGCGACTTTCTGGGAACAGGCGTGCGTCAAAATACAGGTGCAAGGTCAAGAGGACGAGCGACGCACCTTGTGGGCATAGGAGACGACGTGTGAGATAGTTGCATGTCAGTGATTGTTGAGTCAATTAATTATTGAACTTGGCAAGAGATCAATCGTTCCAGTGAGGTGATCCCATTTCTAACTGGCAGCATATTGAGACAGTAACCTATGACAATATTAATCACTAGCACAACAGCAGGCTAATTCCCACATGTAATTAGTCTACATTTTAATTCATAGAAAACTAGCACTTTTCTAAACTCGCTTAATTATGTACTTACACTTAATTATAGTCCCCCCCAACCATACCCCTCCCCAATTTGTTTGGAGTGCCACAGATGGAAAAACATATTTATTTTGGGGAGAGGGCGAAAGATAAAATGAAAGCTCCACCTGGGAAAGGAGCGGCAGGTCTCTGCTGAGTTGTGCTGCGTCTGGTAGGAATTTACTGGATTAGCTCAGTCACAAAATGTGAGATGAACCACATTGTCAATCACCCTCGGGGCAGAGCGAGAGAGGAGGAGCTGTCAATCAAGGCAGGTCTTCAATCGTCCCATTCACATCGCCTCCTGGAATCAGTCTCTCCCGCTGACTGCTCTTTGACATTTAACGCACTGGGGCCACGAGGATGGAGATCCTCAAATCCTGCCTTTCTTTCTTTTTTGTTTTTTTCCTCTCCCCTGTCTGTCCTCAGTCTTGGTGCTTTGGTGGGGGAAGATGTGTGTTTAAAGTAAAGACACAGGGCAATAGCTGTGAGAAATAACTAACAGACAAAAAGTTTTAGTAACTCTTCAAGTGCGTGCGGTGACAACAGGGCAAAGCGGCGGAAGACAAAATAGGCCGGACTTGAATAGTTATATATTGCTCTCATTCCAACTTACTATTGCAGGGCTGAAAACATATGAGCTCCCTTTGCAAGATCTCTGTTGGGCTTCTGCTTTTCATGAGATGCATTATGAAATTCGCACAGAATTCATCAATAAAATACATTTGCTTAAGCCTGAGCAATAAATGCATTTACCAACTGAGTCCATAAAACAGAAGAAGGGAAGGGGGTGAAAAAAAACATCTAAAAATCCTCCTCTTCTGGGAGATGCTGCAGGATGAAAAATCCTATCGCAGTTTGTTGTCGTCTTTATGTGTTTTCTCCCCTCTTGTTTGTATTCCGGGGCAGTCGCTTCGCTCTGAGTGAGGTATACAGAGTCATTGCTCTTTTGGCTCCAGCCCTGACACCTCGTGCCCTCAAGTGTGGACTCCTTAGCTGCGATCTGATCAGCATCTTTATAGTTTATCAGCCTTGGGGTTCAATTTTGGCTTGGATGCTTTTACAAATGAACGCAATCACTGGTGAGCCTTCGCATCCTGATTGCATTGAGGGAAGCGGGTGGAGGAAAGTTTAGTGGATTACCGTGCCACTTGAGGATGGAGCACAAACACACCGAGGCAGCCGCAGAGGGGGCCCGCCTGTGCCTCCCTCCCCCTGCCTGGGCTATTGGCACTCGCTGCTTGTACTCTGTCTTATTTCACTAAAATAATATAATTGTCTCCCGTATTATTGCTTGTAAAGCCATCTTCTGTCCGCAGGCGATGTGTGTGATCAATGTACTATCTAACAGAATCAATTCTTCCAGGAATACCTCGTGTTTGTGAAATGATCCCAGGCAGCTGCAGCAAAAGACAGGGCTGAAAGTGGGATCCTATGGTACTAGGATTAGTTTAGCGACTTGGGCCCTCCAGTTTGCACTGAATACTATGGCTCTTCGCCCATTTCTCATGTTGTTCACTCTGTGCGTGTGTGTATGTGTGTGCAAAAATAAGCTTCTCAGGGAATTCACATTCATATTGCCAGTTATGTGCATCATCCCTTGAACATCTTCTAAGCAGTTTATTCCACTTGTAACCGCTACAGTACCGGGCCCCTTGAGATGTTTTCAACTGTGCTGGAAATGGTAATAAATGTCATGTCATCTGTGGTGTAATATAAAACAGATATCTCGAATTTTACCAGAAAAGAAATTTGTTCTTATCACTCCCGGCATGTTTGTTTTTTATTTGAATTTATCTGCAGTGTCATCACTGACACTGTTGAAATGGCAATTACCTCTGTCTAATCTGTAAGATATATTGTATACCTTACAAATAAACTTGGTAGCAATCTGCAACTGGTGCTATATTTAAGCAATTAAATGTGCCTGCCTTAAAAATTTTCCACCATTTCAACTTATAAGAAGATGAATAGAGGACGTGCATTACGGTGGCGCTGCCGATCAGATCACAACAGGATTTATCAATTAATTTCCCACTGCCAATGCTGTCTCCAGAGTGCACGGCTCCTCTAACTACAACTAAACTGTGCCATCAAAAGCGAATTATAGGAGTAGATTGGGGAGAGTAACATGCCACAAAAACTATTACAGATGGGAAACTATGAGCCTAGACCCCTCTGGAGGAGCAATCGGGGGTAAGGGAGGAGAGAATTAAGGAGTGGAATCAAGCCAAAGGGAACCAATTTGGCAGTGGAGCTTGTTAGCGATTGTCACTGGAAATCTCTGTGGTGGCACCGAGTCTAGCTTCCCACCAAAATCTCATGTTTTTGCCGACCTGCTGAGGTGGAAGCGAGCGAGCATTCACGCAATAAAAACAAGAAAAAAGGCTCAAGTCCTGCAATGACTGACATTTCAGGCATGTTGTTGTAATATGGTGTAAACAGCTGGCCTGGCCAAAAGCGGTATATGGGTTAATAGGTATGGTGAATTTCCCAGGAAGTACCATAGCTTATTGAGTTACTTCTGCATGCTAAAAAAATTTAAAAAACAAAAAGAATAAGGACACTTTATGCAAATTCAGGTGGGCCTCAGCCAATTGTCATTCAGTTGTTCAGTCTTGTGGTTTGATTCCATTTAGGGGAAAACAGCGAAGCCAAATTGTGTCTTTCGATAACATCGCTGCAGTGATTGAGTTATGCGTTATTGCATTTGTGCCTTGAGTTCAAGTCTGTTGCTCTGCAGTTGCAGCCTTTACCTGAGAACAGCTCCAGAAATCAGGTCCAAAATCCTTTCATTTCCTTTGGAAACCACATGTCATGTCCTATATTAGGTGGATAAAGGACGTATGTGCACCTAAGATCTGGCCGGAGATTTCCCCTCCACCCCATTCCTTTTCTTTCTCTTCCCCCTCCTCTCTTCTGTTTATTTTCCTGCTGTCTCGGCTTCATGTGTTTTGTTTTGTCTTTTCCCTGCTATCTCTTCTCTCTCTTGCACTCCCTCGCTCTGTCCTCCACGGTTCTGCATCAGCGTCCTCAGCCCATTCTTTGGGTAGCACAGGAAGTGAAACTGTAACACAGAGTTCACTGGTAATTGGCCACGGTCACGCTAACCAAACAGGAAGGAATCTGCAACTGATTAGAATTCTTCCTCCTGCAATAATACCCCCACCACCACCCCACCCACAGCCCCCCCACAGCCCCCAACAAAATTAATTACATTTGGGGGTCTATTCCCACTATTGGTTTTCCTGTTTTGAAGCTGCATTATAAAGGGACAAATCCCAAGACAAAACAGCCTAGCTAGTTTTTCAATTACAGAGAGAGACGGGCTAAGTTATAAAGGGCTGAGGAAGCACAGGCAGGCATCCATCTATCTATCTCCACATCCGGACAGGGAGTTTCTGGGCCGTCTGATCAGTCAGCAGCACGGACTGCTGAATAATCTCTCCGATACTCTCTCACACACGATGACCTCCCAATTCCTGCCACTCAGAGCAAGTGCTCCAAACAAATGTTCTCCTTTTATTGGTTCTGACTCAGAGATTTTGTTTTATGTGCAGTTAAAAAGGTGATAATTTGTAATCTGGAATAATACACACACACAGCCAACAGTGTCGTTTGTAGAAACTCCTCAACAAGTTTAATGGAATTCTTTGCTTTAAAGTCTGAAAATTAAAAAAACACCAGAATTAAAAGTGCAGCATTTACGATTTATGACATTATTGTCTCTCATCAGATCATGTTTGATTTTTCACTTTTTCACTGCTGTTGCAATATTATTGAAACCAACCAACCTGTAATCCCAGTAATAAAAACACTCGCAAAGTTCAACATATTTTATTTTATCTACAGTATGAAAAAAAAATAAATGTGAAAATGTACTTGTGTAACTCCATTATCAATTAAATGTTTAACCGTGACTTGAAATACCACAGGAGTCCACGGCCCACGACTGTTAGCGTCCATTCCCGTGTGAACGTGAACGCTGCCCACCTGAAATCGCCTCGGCGTTGCATTCTGAACAAGTGGATTGCTCGATATGACATATTCATTTCACAAAAGAGGTTAAGCGCAGAAAAACTGCGGGGTGCCATGGTGCACATGAAATGGCAAAAAAAATAAATAAAAATACTATGGTGCTGAGCGCCTTTCAAAATAAAATGAAAATAAATTTAAGGAGATACATTTTCATCTCATCTTCACAGAGGGAAACAGAGAGCCAGGGCTGCCTCAAAAATAAATGAATGCCTAACAATGTTTTTGATGTCCTATATTTAAATTTGTACGGTTACTTACATTACTCCTACTTGCCTGGTCTTGGAACTAATCCGATTGATATGGAAATGGGGTGCTCTGTTTCATGACAGAGTTGGGGAGAGAGGGGGAGAGAGAGAGAATTCCCAGGTTCGCTCCTACTCAAAATGTGCTGAAAACAGATTTTCACAATCCTGTGGCTTCATGGTATAGGTTATAGGGGATTACACAAACCACTTAAAGCTCTACAATGAGCTGCTCTTTTCAACCAAGAGGAAAAAACAAAAAAAGCACTTCATGCTGGACAAATTGTCCACACTGAAGAGGAACAAATTAAATAAATATTGTCATTGTTTGGGGATCCATCCTTTGTCTTATTTTTAATTTTACAGATTTTCTCAAGGGAAAGGCTTCTAAGTTATTTTGCGATAGTAATAAAATAATCAGAAGAACTTTATTGTTTAAAGAAAACATAAAATTTGCTATAATTATGTTTTAATTTATAAAACTAAAATTATGCATCCAAAGCCTAAATTCAATTCAGGAAAAGGTGTAATAATTTGTATTTATTTTCAGCCCAGAATGCAATATGTATAATTATTGTTACACCAGTCAGGTCAGTTCAGTTCAACAGTTCACCTTCAAATTACACTGATTGGAGGGTTTTGCATTTTAAATTTAGGATTTTTTTTAAGAATAAAATTAATTATCTACATATTCCCTTTAGGTTCAGAGTTTTAGCACAACTTCAAAAAACATGAAAGCTTTTTTTTCCAACACTGTTATAGAAATATTTCATATCTAATGTAAAGTAATAGTTTATTCAAAACGACAAAAAAGAAAAAAATACTTTTCTACTGCAGCGCTATCTGAAGCCCAGCACCATAAATCACACATGTGGTATGTGGCTACTGTAACAGTACATTCTAACTGGTATCTCCGAGCTTCCTGCTCTCTACCCAGGCACACTCTTATCTGTTGAAAACTCCTCTTTTTATCTTAAACAGCATTTAAAATCATCACTTACCAATTCCCTTCTTTAGCAAAGCACCCATTCGAGCGTGTGTTGTCTGTCATTGGGGTTGAAAATTGGGGAATGGGCTGGAAATTGGAACCATCGAGGATGCCGTCCTGGAAAAAGAGGAAATCAAAGTTAAATGAGATCATGCATGCCAAGAGAATGTTTAACCAAAGGGCAAAAAGGAAGCTGGAGATAACAGAGAAGAGAAAACCGCTTAATGTTGTGTTGCTGCAGTGTGCCCGGAGTCGTGCATGCTTTTGTGTGTGTGTGTGTGTGTGTGTGTGTAGAGGAGTGTCAGTTGTCAATATACATTTATGCAGTTATTTTATGGATCTACACATTTTAAGTAAACATATACACGCACGTGTATATATATATTCCATGACTATGAACCCTTGTGTGCATGTTCGCCTTCTTGCACGTGAACACGTGCGTGTATTTTCACAACAACTGACATTTTCACTGAGCGTGCCCGTCCGCAGGTGTGCACACAGGTGATGATGAGCTGTGCAAAAGTTTATTATAATGGAGCGTCTGGAAAAAAACGTTTGAAGTGGTGCACCGCAAACAATTAATCTTGTGCCTGTGACTGCACTCTGTCCCGGCGATGCAGATTTCTCATGACAAGTTCGCTTCAAAAGACTGGAATCCTGCCCCACCCAGTGCACCTATGGTGAGATGATAGACAGGCGATTTTGTTTTAACACGAGAGGACAAGAGAGCATCTGGAGCATAAACATATATGGTGACTACGAGGGTGGGGCGCGTGGGCGTGGGTCCTCTTAAGTCCTGCATTAGACACCGATCGAACACTTACAAACTATTACACAGATGGAAAAATACGAGTATATTTTCACTTCAACCTTAAGATAAAGACGTTGCTAAACTGAGAGGAACCGAGCAAACAGAAGGGGTGTGTGCAAAAAAAATTAGAGGAAATACTAGCGTGAACGTATGCACTCTATACTGCTATCTATCATCAAAAGATAACAAAGGAAGCTATGAAACCATTTTAGTAAAATCACTGATTATCTGATGTTGGATTAAAATGACGTTTATCGCGAGAGCCGTGGATCCTCTTTTATCTGACATTGGCCTCTCTCGGCTGACATCTAATCTTTGCACCTTCTTCACTGATGGAATCGGGGAATCTCTGCGAATCGTCCGCAACAGACAGGCCGGAATGGCGCATGTCTGGATCGTGTTTATTCAATTTAACTGAGCATTTATCCTCCCAGGTACCGTCGCCAGTCTGTTCCCTGTGTGCGTAAGCTAAAGAAAGCAGAGCGATCATAAGAAAGAGAGATGACAGGAGCAAAGTTTCCAGTTCATGAGCCGAGTTGAGAAGAGAGGAAAACATCCAGCCAGCCTGCACATGTCAAGGTCAGAGCAAACGTTCTTCCAAGGAATGAAGGAAGGTGGAGGAAGGAAAAAAAAGAGTTCTCGTTCACATGTACCTTCATGCGGCTGTGATGCGATTAAGAACAAAAGCCCTGATAGGTCTTTTTGTAAAGTTGTGTTTAATGAAAACTGCCGGACTGACAAAAAACCGACGAAGAATTGAGCAACTTTGCTGTCTTGGAAGAGGTTCTTATAAACTAACCAAGTATTTTTTTTAAAAAAATCACAATAATAAAAAACTTGAAGTTGTCAATTTTACGCATGGTGATGTCATGTGAACAGAATACCTGTGGGTGTGTGCCATCTTTTCACTGAATCATTTGGCTCTCTGCTTTATTTCTTAATTCTCGCTGCCATGAAACACTTCAGAAAGAATATCAACCCAGGAGCGATATTTTCTGCAAGCAAAAACTAGTTCAAAGACATTTTTTCCCCTCCTCGCCCCCCTCCTCCTCCTCCTCCCCCAACCCAATCCTCAACTTACTGTCCTGGCATCCAGTCAGTTTCCAATTTGCATTGACTTTTACAAGATTTTTCTTCTTTTTTTTTCTACTGACTTTGTTGCAGCAGTGAAGCCCCGCCGGGGGCCCAGTGGGTCATATAATTATTAGGTACAGAAAATGATAAGCATGTTTTAAAAGGGAAAATTAGCTTTAATTGTGGTGTAGTGTTGCAATGAGAGCATGGAATCACAAAAGTCAAACTTATGAGACTTTTGCATTATTTGAACAATTTAAGCTAACCAATATGCAAGGAGTATGATTCCCAGTGACTCATGAAGTTTCACTAATACTGCATAATTCAGGTAATTTGATCCATTTTACAACATGACAGCCATCATATCTTGTTTTGCGGGGTGGCTTATGTAGTTTTTTTCTCTTAGATAAATTTATAAAGTCTTCTGCATCTTTTTTGCATGAGCACAGACATCAGAGCAAGTAAAAAGAATGCAGACATTGTTTCTGCCAACGTAATCACCATTTTGTAAGCATAAATATTATAATCAAGCATCACAGCTATTTTACAGTGATGTAAATATTCACGACTGTGTAATCTTCCACCTTTTAATGGCGTAATCTTTAGGGCGACTTGGCAGAGCTGCCGTACAATTCTCGTAATGCTAACACACACACAAATCCCTGAGTTTCACCTCACACCGGTCTGTGACTGGTATGTCAGGACCAATCAGAAAACCAGGCCAGAGACTGGAGATAGAAACGAATGTGTAAGGTGTCCTTGGAGTAACCAAAACAACCGCGAGTCCAATTTCCTCCTTTGTCACTTTTTGTAGGCTTTACACTCAACCGGAGCGCGAGCTGAGAAAAGAACGTGTTGTCGGCCTGACTGTAACGTTGGCAGTTCTCCTGCTCGTGTGCAAAGCTGACATCCAGCTTCCTGAGTGAAGTCATTTCCTCAGTAGACGTCTTGCGCAAACAGTCTAATATCCAAAGGCCGGTGGGAAGGGGGTGTTCGGGGGGGCTGCAACTCGTCCTGGCGAGAAAAGAGTGACGGCAAACGCTCACATTTAAATTGAGTTTCGTCCTTTCGTCGCTGAGCACAGATAAGAGATTCAGTAGCCATGGTTAACCGGGAAAATATTATGATAAATGGGCTTTATTACTGTTTTCCCCCATTATTCATGACAATAACAATACAGTGTTCTCTGATGGCATCGGTGCATGTGTCGGGCTGCATCGCTGACAAAAAAAGCAAGGGCGCTCATTATGGAAACGGTGCTATGATGAATGTGGTAAAGCAACTCAAACTTAATCTAAACTGCATTACATGTTGTTTTGAATATACCTCGCTGATATGCCCATCTTTAATGTACTATCAAGTGCAGGGAGCCGAATTGCTTTAGTCTCCCAAATTCAGAGCGGCAGGGAGGAGAAGGGGAGAGAGCGCGACAGAGAGAGAGAGAGAGGGGCTTTAAAATACTGTCTGTGAGAAATGCAAAATTTATGAATACCCCCCTCACAACTCAGCTTGATTTATGTGAAATAATAATACACTATTTAATGCTTAAACATAGCTAGGAGCGATCCCTGGCTATCAAGATGTACAATGGAGTAATGGGGCTGGAAGACAAATCACCTTGTGGACTTGTGATGCTTATTTAAAGGTGCTCAGGCAGATATATTAAACTATATGTAATTGTACACTAACTCTGTGCTGTAGGCAGAGGCGGCAAACACAGGAGGAGGCCAGTCATGATGCAGATGGAGTGGTGTAATCAATTTGACTCAAGCATCAGCATCCACAGCAGAAGGGAGGGAGAGAAGAGGAAGAGGGTGGTGGTGGTGTTCGATCAGGGGTTTCACCTTTATTCATGCATCTTTCATGCAACTTTTAAAGAAAGTGTCAAAACTTGTGAAAATGATAAAAAAAAAACACAATTAGGACTAAATAATAATAATAATAATAATTGTTAAAAAACTGATTTTCAGCGTTAGCCCACGTGCACCTGGAGGAGTGATAATAAACTAGAATTACAATCCGCACTGGAGCTTTCAGAGGCTGTAGTTGTGTCTAATTTAAGCTTTAGCGCGGGGTGTGTCAGCTTTAAAGAGGAAGACCGGGTTCAAACAGAGCTAGTGGTCACACCGGCTGTGATTTATGATTCACTGATTGCTTCATTTAATTAAAGTAAATGGCAAAAGCCCAAAGCCGGGCCAAATTGTCCTGATCTGATGAATTGGCCCCGTTTTACCACCAAAAGCATGTAGGGTAAATAAACAGGGTAATTACATTGGTAAATGAAGCCTCTGTGAGAGAACCGTGTGGGCTGCGGGTGGCTCACCCAGGATATACGGGGAAGAACAACAGGCGTTTCCAGTAACTTTCTTTTATCGTCTTACCTCTGTCTCTAAAAGCCAGTCATGCCAGCAAAAGAGAAAAAAAATAAAACCACACTCTCAAGCACACAGACACCTACAAGAACGCGCGCGCGCACTCTCGCTCGCACTTTCAGCGACACGCAAACCACAACTCTCTCCTCCCACCTCCATCCCGGTGCGTTCATGTACAATTATAGCTACGATGATCCACAGGTGTTGAATTCTTCTGGCAAGCCATAAAACATGATATGCATGATTTGTGCAGTCAGCCAGGTCTGTAATTTCATTCTCCTTTTCTTTCATTTTCCCTTCCTGGGCCACACGATCCATTTTCCTGCTTTATGAGAGTGCAGACACCCAGAGAGACTTTCAGGATGATTACATGCCCCATGCCATGGGGGGTCTGAGGAGCCAACACGCCAGCCTAAGAGCCGTGTCAAACCCGGGTGAAAACATCTATTTGAATAAAGCTATGAATATTTGAACTGCTTGAGGTGCGTTTCATTTATTCTCCTCGACATTAGCACGAGTAAAACTATCAACTTCCAGACAAGCTATATTGGGCGCTTCTAATATATATATATATAGTTTGGATCTACTTAAAAATTCAAAATAGACACGTATTATCCACTTTGTCCAGGTACGGAGCGTGCTGTCACAGCAGGAGTGCTGATTTAAGATCGGGACACATGCCCTTGTGGTCCTGTGAGTATCTGGCAAAAAAAAAAAAGAAAGAAGAAGAAGAAGAAAAAAATCAAGGGTACCTCAGATGGCTCATGTATTTAAGATATCTGTATACACAGTCAGGCCTAGCGTCACAGTACGTGGGTTGGTCTGTTGGCAGAGAACTGCGATGTCCTCCAGGGGAAACTAAACAAACTCTCTCTGCTACTTTCACAGCGTTGCCTTAAACGTGATCAGGGTGAGAGGTAGTTCCTCTGCAGAGGACTTATCCAAACACACATGCACACATAGCGCACGGATTATGTTTTAAACACACGCACACCTGCAGTATAAACGCCAAAGGAGGGAAGCTATAAATTGAGTTTGTACATATTAAAACTGAGTCATTATTATAATCCAATCCAAGTTTCACATAAGAGCGCTTCTAATATTACTATGAGGTTTACTGTGGCTTGCCGTTATCATAAACATAATTATAATATCTAAGTAAATAATGGCCTCTCGTGGATTTAGAATTAGGCTGTTAGCAAATGGGAGCATAAACGACACGGAGAGAATTTTGCATATTGCAAAGTTCTGTTGCGTCTGCAAACCTGTCAGATGAGAGAGCTCCTCCAGCTTCAACCCATAAGTAAATAATATTCAGTCATAAAGCGCAGCATTAATCCCGGAGTGTGATTGACATTTCATATCTGTGACAATACTCCAAATAATTAAAAACGGAAATCTTGAAAGGTAATAGCTTCTCAAATCCATTAAGTAGTTAAAGGTTATGAGAAAAAACGGGATTATTGCTCACAGCCAAACTCCTAATTAAATGACACTACGTAATTTGTTTTGCAATCCCTTTCTCTTCATAAGCACAGTGCAGGTTAAATGAATGGGCAATGAAACATGTGTGTCATTTACCGTCACTCTGAGGAGACAAAAAACAATCTATCTGCGCCCCCCGCACCCCACACCCCCACCTCCATTTTCTGTCTGTATGTATTAGAGCAAAAGCGAGTACGGTAGATTGGATAAGCAGACACACAATTCCTGGTAAATTGTTTGCTTAATTACTTTTTCTTTCCTTTTCTTCTAAGCACACTTGCAAAGAGGGATGCTTCCCCCTCCTGGCTGCTCATAAGAAAGTCAGAGATTCCTTGGTCTCTTGTGCCTGCCTTCAGTGGCCCCCGTTAACTCTCTTTTTACCGCTTATGACCTGTGCATGTGGACAGATAAGCCTAAAAACTGCATGTGTGTTTAAATGTTACTGTAAAACCTGGAAAAAACACACTGATGTTCAATGTAAGGTTGAACAATTGAAGCGATGCTTCAATTGGATGTTTGACTTGTTGAAAGAAACTTGACCGGGAAAACCGGTGGAAGTCGACCGGTGGAAAAAGAAGGGATGTTTATTGTTTTTTTTGTGGGAACAACTTGAAGAACGAACCTGGTACAGTAGAGGCTATAACTCCGGATCGATGCCTGGGGACTTTTAATGTATGTCATTCTACTTTAAGTTGAGCCCTGTGTTTATTTTCTCTTCACTCTCAGCTCTCTAAAGGTAAAAATGTCAAAAAGAAAAAAAAAGTATAGTCTTTACCAACGAGATCAGGCATTATTTCTAAATTGTATTGCTACAGATGCATGAGTATAAGGTACTGATATGACCCGCTTTAATGGGCCAAAGCCTGAACTTGTTTTTGTGAAAGTTTACCTTCAACCAAACTTTCTGCAAAGTTCCCATCAACTCAAAGCAACTTGTAACTAAAATTCTTCTTCTTACACAAAACAGTTGTGTTCTTTATGATTGGACAAGTATGAAGCACTGGAACTAAAGAAGATTTTGGACTTATCCATCATCAAACTGTTGCTGTTTTTTTCTTTTACAAAACATATAAATCCTAACACTTTAGGAGTTGTTGCTTTAACGTGTTCACTGGATGTAAGCTGACACTCTGTCCTCTGATGGTGCAGGCTCATTAAACGGAGATTCTAAGAGATCCGACACACCGTGCCCCTCGTGCCCTCCGATGACAGAGAACAGATGAGGTGAATTTGAAAGGTCCACAACCACCGTGAACCAGTCTGGCCGGTTTGCCTCTGCACTCTGGCAGAGAGGATAGAAGATGGAGTGGTAGTGGTGGTGGTGGGGAGGGTGGGTTGAGAAAAAAATGTAAGAGCAGCAAGCCTAGCAGATCAAAGAAAATAACATGGGAGAGGATATGAGTGCTTTGAGAAGTAATATAGCCGAGATAGCATCTGTTTTCCGTAGCATGCAGGAGGCTTGAGACAAGCCCAGGAAAAAGACAACGGAGAGCGAGTGCACTTTAGCCGAGGATAAGACCAAACACAAATGGGTTATTAAGAAGCCCTCAATGTAATATCTGGCTGACATTAAAGTGTCTCTTTTGAAATGATCCACGGCTGGGCAGAGGGGCTTTTTTTATGACACTGATGGTGAATAATAAATAAAATAAAATGAAGTACCATTTAAGGGCAGGGTGTTTATATGAGATTATTTTCTTGAAAAAAAATTTTTTTTAAAAATGTCTTTGTTCGGACACTACTGGACAGCTCAGTGTAGCTCAATAAGATATTTTAGTAGCAAAAAGTTCTAAAAGAAACACTTTAAGAGTCTGTTAATTATTAAAATGGACATTTTTAGCCTCCCCTAGCTCCAACTCTGTAATTAACTTTTCATCGTGTGCTTTATCAGGTGTTCACTGTATCCGTGCAAAACAGTAAACACTCGTAACCCGGTCAGAAAAAGAAAACTGGTGTTTGCCATCGTTTAGGAGAAACTCTGTGACCCAGTTGTCTAGTCTAATTTCTATGGTCGATTTACAATATTAAAAACATTCATAGGTCGCACTCCCACATGAGCCTCCTGAAGATCGAATAATGTCCTTCCTGATCTGTACTGCAAGAGGCCATATTGGATCCAGATTTCACTAGTTCAAAAGTCATTTCATCCCCCCCCCCCTTCCCTCTCTCCCTGCTTTATTCCTCTGTCCCTCTCAAGCCTTCCCATTGCCTGCTTTATTTATTGCGGGTCCAGTGGTGTGGTACAAAGCCATTACCCGCGCATATGTACCTTTTTGAATAATCAATAAATAATTATTTTATTATTTAATAGGATCGTATGGGAAAAGGAAATGGGTTTTATTACATAAATCCATCATGCGAGATGAATGGTTGCACTTGTAAAGTTGGACGGGGGGAAGGAAAAGTGGTCGGACAGGCCTTCGCCTGTGCTCGACAACTGTGCATTGCTGAGTGCTTTTCTCCATGCCAGGTTGTAAATATGACATTTTTGTCTCTGTGGGACTGTCGATTGGAGTGCGCGGGGAATGGGATTGTAAATTCAGGGAGATTAATTAACCTTTTACATTTGCGATTCAGCCCTGCATCTTTTTCTGTATATTGTGACCCCTGTGAGCAGAGAGGTGAGAGACCTGGCCGCAGACAGCCCAGGGAGTGTCGACGGCTCATTCCAAATGAGTTATTAACAGAATTTTTTGAAAAGATGGAAAAATTGTAGCCCGGCCATTTAGTGTCATAAAGGCTGGGTTGGCGAGGCGGCAGGGGCCTCCCAGGGACAGGAGGCAATACCATTACAATCAAATCTGAGATGGAAGAGGGATTGAGCTGTCCATTCTGAATTTTTATATTGTCGGAGGGCTGGGGAGGAAATAATGCCATCCTGGAGTGTATTAACCTCTGGCTGGGGAAGGAGGACAGGGGGAGCGAGAGAGCGGGAGAGACAGAGAGAAAGGCAGAGGGAAGGATTTGAGATTGGACAGCAGGGAGAAAGGAAGGCTAGATGAGAGAGGAGGGAAATGAAGGGGCAAAAAAAGAGCTTCATGCCTTATGCCGGGGAAACCAAAGAGGGAGAGGCAGGGATATGAGATGGCCAAGAGACAGAGACAGAACAGAGGAGGTTGAGGAGGGGATAATGCAATAAGGGGAGGGAAGAGCAAAAGAATTGTGATGCAGAGCAAAGCTTATATGAACATGAAAGCACGGTGAAGGGAGAGAAGAGCTGATGGGAAAATATACTAGGATAAAGGTGGAAGACTGTTGGAATGGTGGAAAGAGGAAATGTAGAAAATCAGGGGAAAAAGTTGTTGAGGACAATAGAGAATGATTTGACTTGTGAAGCTGTCCTGCACGGTAACAATACTTATATGACACCTAAACGTCAGAATGAGTACTGCTACAGCTTCAGTATCTCCACCGTTGATACTTAAACTCCATCAAAAATTAACTTAAATCATCCAGAATGATAGCAGAAAAATGTTTATACAGTTAAATATCAAGTAAAGTATCAATAGCAAAAGTGTCGATGGTGGATGACATGCA
Source organism: Haplochromis burtoni (assembly GCF_018398535.1). NCBI lineage: Eukaryota > Metazoa > Chordata > Actinopteri > Cichliformes > Cichlidae > Haplochromis > Haplochromis burtoni. Next base: position 244,404 of record NW_024582692.1, on the reverse strand, counting down.
ATCTAAAAGTCCTGTGAGTATTCTTATATAAAGCATCAACGTGGAAGCTTAACAATGATCAGAGATCAAAATGGGGATTTAGGGTTGCCAGGTGTTGAGGGACAATTACGTCGGGTTGGGGAAAACTACTATGCTCTTTTTTAATGCTTTTTTTCAGTGGGTACAGTATGGAAAACGGCAAACACCACGGTTCAAGTCACTTCTACTAAATGCTTTCCTTCAGACAGCTCAAGACGTTATGAAAGAGCTCTGCCTCCACAGGCTGACCTCTGGGGACAAATGCTGAACATGTTTCCTGATGTGATGCACCTTTAATGCCTTAACTGGAGACCAAATTCCCCCCACCAGCAATGCTCCACTACATGCACTTTGGATCTGATTGATACCTTACCACAGAAGCTGATGTTTGCTCTCACGAGCTTGCACAGCTGCGTGAAGCTGTCCAAACTAAACCTCCACGGAGTGACGCAGGTGAAGGAACGCTGGAAGAAATGCACAAGGAGATGACCTTGAAGGTGATAGCGTAAAAATTAAATCATACTTAAAAAATTTAAATAAAATATAAACCTAGAAATTCTCCCATCTAACTGCAGTATTGGATGTTAAAAAAAAAGTTAAAAATATTTTTTTAAAGGAAAAAAAGTAAAAGCTAGCAAAGTTAGAGGTGCAACATAGCACGACATCAAAATAACAAAACACCTCTACGTTATATTTGACTATCCTTTATCCTGGTTGACTTCAACTTTATATCTGTACATAATTTGACCCTTTTCAAAATAATAGTTTTATCATAAAAAAATAAATTCTTAAAATTGAAAGTAAAATGAAAACTGACACCTCAGACCGTCACTCAGCAGGATTAACCAGAAGTGCTTGTGTGTCACTGATGATGTGGACAGCGACAGCAACAGTACCCTACCTATTCATGATGAACTCCTCTGCCCAGGTAAGCTAGCGTATTACAGCCCGTCAGGTCTTTCTCCTATTAAATGCAGCTAATAATTCACTTCTGTTGTGTTTGTGCCGAATCGACAGGACGGCACCGACCAATACATTTTTGTTATTTTTACGGGAGCTAAAAAACGTGAAACAAGCCACCTGCAGAAGCAGTGCCTGTCTCCGCTGACCAATAGCGGCGCAGTTCAGAGTTCGGAGCCGAGCGGAAGTTGTTGGCTGCTTCTAGCCTGCCATCCCTGCAAATGCATGTAGCCTTTAGCAGGCTAGCACGCTTGTAAGCGCATTTTTGGCCTTTTTGTCACTGAGGACCAAAAACATGAAAATGTTCGGAGTGTGTGAAAGATGAAGCCGAGCAAGTCGAGGGGAATGATTTTCACCGGTGTTGCCTCTGAGACTGGGGATAAGAGCACGTAAAGACACCCGGAAGTGTTGTTGAAGGTAACGAGATTGCTATTGTAGCTTACTCTGGTGAATGATAAAGCTATGTCAGGTGCGACATGTGTGGCTAACAGCAAACGTGTGGTAAGATGACGTTAATAGCTGCGTCTTTGGATTGTTAATCGTTGCTCTCTGATCAAATGACAGCCTCCATTCAGTATTCATGGCGTTAGAAACGGGTTGCTTCGTAGCCTAGCTACCGTTACCGGCTATTTAAACAGGGGTAAGAACAGTCTCTTTTTATAATGTTTTTTCATTTAGCACAGCTTTAATGTGGTGGATGCTTTGGTGAATGCTATTCAGTGGTTTTACTCGTGGCAGAATATCACTGGCCGCAACGTATCCTGAGTGGATTTGAGTCAGAGTAGTGATCACTAGCAGTTCTCATAGTTTAGAATGAAAAAAATGAAAAGAAGTCTTTAAAAGAATATGGGGAATCAGTGACAATAATATGTGCATGCTCAATAACGAAGTATCGAAAATACTGCATCACTAAAACCTCGCCTGGTATTTTTGCTTAAGTGTTTACTCTCTTGTTTGCTTTGCACTGCCTGCAAGGATCGTTTGCATACTCATATAATAGAGAATATGGCTTCATTTAGTCGCCTCATTTCAGCACAGTTCCCATGGTGTAACGTGTTCAACAGGTCTTTCTGTTGATGGCACAGCCACTCTAGTTTTTTTTTTTTTTACTGTCATCATAAAAATGACCCAGTGAATGGTCACCATTTCTTACACGATGTGATGAAAACTCAGCTCCAGGCTTAGTTTATCCACCCCATCCTTCATTTTCTACTTTGGAATATTAGGTTAGCCTGCCTAATGCTAGTTTCTCAACTGCATGCAGTGTGAAGGGTGTATCAATCTGCATTTCGTATACACAGTAATGATGAAATGCCTCTGTGAGCTCTTTCGCTATCTTCTTATCAAAGCTGCAGTCTGTGCTTTATGCCGAAGCATCATAAAGGAGGAGCATCAAATCTTTCTTTATGTCCCTGCAGCTTCCAGCAGGCGCTGACACAATGAGTGCCAAATATGGCCTGGTGGGCTACAACAGTTCACGGAAGCACATTTCAATCTCCATCCCCTCGTCTACAGAGGTGATGTCACCTCATATAAAGTCTGTGGAGGAGCTGAGGGTTCTGGGGATCAACCTGAGCAGCTTAAGTGCACCCACACAGTTCTTTATTTGTGTGGCTGGAGTCTTCTTCTTTTACCTCATGTATGGATACTTACAGGTAACGGGGATTACGATCCTTCTTATACACACACACACACACACACACGTATAGTAATACAGTAAAAATGCAGTAATTACATGTGTTATTCAACGTGATAACATGTGAATATATTGATTAAATAAAACTGAGACAAGGCTATTAAGCGTGTTTTGTTATGTCTTTATATTCGTCCCTCAATATAGGAGTTAATATTTTCTGTGGAAGGATTCAAGCCCTTTGGTTGGTACCTCACTCTGGTCCAGTTTGGCTTCTACTCCATGTTTGGATTAGTAGAGCTTCAGCTCACACAGGACAAACGCAGAAGGTATGATAACAGATTATGCTTTGCCTCCCAGAAGACAGCCTTTACTGTAAAACACATTTTGTGTCTGACTTTTTCTTCCTTGTTTTTTTTTTGTTTTTTTTAAATTTCATCTCCTCCAGGATACCAGGGAAGACCTATATGATTATAGCATTTTTAACGGTGGGCACTATGGGCCTGTCAAATACCTCTTTGGGCTACTTGAACTACCCTACACAGGTCATCTTCAAGTGCTGTAAACTCATCCCAGTCATGATTGGAGGAGTGTTTATACAAGGTCAGCTTCCTATGTTGATACTTATTTACAGTGTGCGTATTGTGTGTATTTTGGTTCCTGCTCTGCAAAGTCTTCATCCTTGCTACTAGATGATCCGCGGGCATCAGTATTGCAGCTCTCTGTAGACCATTTCTATGCCTTTCTCATTGTAAAATAATTTGAGGAGATTTCCTGTGTTATGTAAACCGTTCAACAAATTAAAAGAACTATTTTTAGCATTTGGCTAGAATCAGTATCACTACTGATGACATGAGATGATACTTTGACCCTACAGAGGTTGTACAGTTAGTCCAACTCCTCCAGGATGACACATTAATACGTTTGATTGCCACAAGGTTTGCTATGCTTCCCAGCACAGTCTTAAAAGCGTGGGTGAGACAGTTACTTTAGGAGAGCTGAACATGACCGTAGAATATGCACAACCCGTCAGCTGAACTGGTATCTGCTCCTTTGTGCAGGATGTGCAGAGCTACAAAAAGTGACCTCCAGAAGGCCACTGGTGTGACCAAATAATTAGAAGCAAATTTCATGAGGGTGGCATGAGGGACTGACATCCTCTAGACACCTAGCTCTGTAGATGGGAGCAGAGAGCATGTACTTTGAGTACATGTGAAAGGGTCTGGATTAACTGGGGAGAACGTTATGGTGCCTGAAACATCATGCAGCATGACTGGTTGGGTGGTGGGTCAGTGATGGTCTGGGGAGGTGAATGCATTGAGGGACGCACAGTCATCTACAGGCTAGTGAGCAGCATCCTGGCTGCCATTAGGTATCAAGATAATATCCTTGGACTATTAGTAGATTCTGTGTTGGTGCAATGGGTCCTTTGGTCCTCTTGGTCCACAACAATGCCCAGCCTCATGCAGTGAGAATTTATAGGCAGGTCCTGGAGGAGTAAGTAAGTGATAACATTGACGAATCTCGCCTGACCTAAATCCAAGAGAACACCTCTGGGACATTATGTTTCTGTCCATCTTATGTCGCCAAGTTGTCCAGAAGCTCTGTGATGCAATGGTTCAGAACTGGGAGGGGATCCCCCCCCCCAAGACTCCATCCTTCATCTCCTTTAGCAGTATTCCCCTGATATTGTCAGGGATGCATACAAGCACATTGGGGCTCCTTTTATTCCTAACACATTATCCAGTCCTATCAGTATTATTTTTTTCCCCACTGGGATTTGGTTTGTTTTCAAAGTTTTCCTTTAACTTTTTTGAATGGTATATTTATTTAGTCTGGTATTTGTTTTTTGGGTTGGCATATAAAAGCTTAATTGGCCTTGTTCAAATGTAAATCAACAGTTAGGGTCAGCTTAAAGGTTCCTGCTTTCAGGAGATCGCCTTAGAGCATGAACCTGTTACTGTAATCTCTTAAGTTTTCATCATTTCAACAAAACCGTAATCGTACATGTAGCTCAAATCTGTTGGCACATGAGGTAACAGTCTTTTCAAAATAACTGAAAATGGTTTTTTTTTATTATTCAGAATATAATAAAAGTGAATGTTACATCATCATTTACAGGGGGGGGAAGTAGATTCATTTTTTCCACCTCATTTCATTCATCACATATTTCCTTTGAAGCAGTGACCACCTTTCAACTTTCAGTGCATCCTTTTCATCCACGTCTGTTGTTTTCTGTCGTGAGGGCCCGGTCGGCAGTACGTGCAGTTTCTTCCCCGCTCTTACTTCTGTCTGTCCTTTCATCCTCACACTGGCCTTCACAAGGTTCAACGTCCTGAACGTGAGAAGGGTTTCGTGCATTTATTTTTTTATTTCTTTATGTTTTTTCACCCGCCTCCTTGCGTCTCTCTGGATGAATAGATGTGAGGACCACGGTCCCTCAAGGGGGTCGAGTGGAAAACAGAATTTGTTCACTCCAAATGCAAAGAGGAAAGAAAGTGGGAGAGAGGGATGGATGAACAGATGGATGGATGGATAGATGGAGGCAGGGGTGTGGGGATGCATCTGATGTGAGGCCCTTCAAAGACGAGTCAGGGAATCAAAGCCGACCACAACCTGATGCCACGTCCCCCGTCAACCTCAAGGCATCCATCCGTCAGCCTGTTTTTGAAAGACTCCTTCATCCTGTTGTTTTATTTCCTCCCACGTTTTTTTTTCTTCTTCATTTTCACAGTTTTTTTTTCCTTTTTCATTCTTGCATGCACAGCCCAAGAAACTTTAAGTTGTGAACAATATCTGTTGCAAAAACTTTCTTTAGTGATGTGTTTTTACTTCAGTCCAATGTCAACTTCTGTTTATTAAAGGTGGGTCGTCATCTTTCAAAGATTTCTTTGTAAGCTGTGCTTGAGGGGAAACACTCTGTTTGGTTTATTGTGCCTGGGATGTTACACATATCATACATTAAAGTGTAGATTTCATGCTGGTGTAGTTTTAAAAACTTAAAAACTTAAAAACTTTGCCTGATTTTTGTAGGTGACAAGTAAAAGAAATAGGTTTAGATTTAAGGCTTGAAAAATAAAAATAGAAGATATTTTAAATAACGTTTTTCTCCATCTTTATGTCCCAGGTAAACGCTATAATGTGGCTGATGTGTCTGCTGCTCTCTGCATGAGTCTGGGACTCATCTGGTTTACCCTAGCAGACAGCAAAGTGGCCCCCAACTTCAATGTCACAGGTATTTCCTTTGAGATCCACCTGCAAACTCAGATGATTTTCGAACAGAGGCTCCTATACAAATACAGAGATGTTGCATGAGTCACTGTATATATGATGTACATCTCCATAATGTAGCTGCTGACGTCTGTCACAGGTTCTTTCACTTTTACTCTTGGATCACTGAATTGTGTCTGGAAACTTTTATTTTAGTGCATAAAATGTCTATTTGTGCTCTATGAACTTCTAGAATAATATTATAATATATTTAGTTAAAGCACCTTGAGGCGTCTGTTTGAAATTGAGTAGTTTGTTAATGTTTCCCCTTCTTCACCCTGAATGGTTACATGTGCATGTTTCTGTGCACGCAGGTGTCCTTCTCATCTCCCTGGCGCTGTGTGCAGATGCTGCCATTGGAAACGTGCAAGAGAAAGCCATGAAACTCCATAACGGCTCCAACTCTGAAATGGTACACTAGTGAAATAATATAAATCCAAAGGCATTTTGATAGGATCACACATTGTTGGAGAAAAATCCCAAATGCTTTGGTTGATGGTGTGATTGAAAGTACTTCTGTTCTATGTTGTGGTAATGCCGCATTTTGTCGCTCACAGGTGCTGTACTCATACTCCATTGGTTTTGTCTACATACTGGTGGGCCTGCTGTGTGTTGGTGGGCTGGGACCGGCCGTAGCATTCTGCTCAGAGGTGAATATACCTGAAGATGATGTGATTACACATTCCTAGCTTTTAGTGGGGTTGTTTGCTTTATGTTTTCAACCGTTAGCATTGGAAGGAATGTGAAATCCGATCCTTTTAGGACTAATGTGTCAGGATCCTGTTTTTTGTATTTCAGCTTTAACCTTGTAGATTGATGATGTTTTGATGTTTTCCAGTAGCACAGGGTTGCAGTTTTTAGTGTTTTTTCATCTGGACCCTGTTCGTTTATCTGTTCTCCCCTGTTTCCTTCTCAGCATCCCGTGAAGACATATGGTTACGCGTTCTTCTTCTCTCTTACGGGTTATTTTGGGATCTCCTTTGTGCTGGCCTTAATCAAGCTCTTTGGGGCTTTGGTTGCTGTAACAGGTCAGAGTCGCAGTTTATAAAGTTTTCCTCAATGTTTTATCTCGTGTGAAAACAGCATTGTTGGCATAAACGGCAAATAGTCATATTTCAGTCAGCCACACAATTATATAGATAAAAAAAATTATCACTATCTTAACCCAGGATGTTTGTCTTTTCTTAGACATATTTTTAAAGTAATTAAGTAAAGAAATGTAACGAGTGTCACTGATGGTAACGCATCTGTGCGGGTTTCTGTGCAGTGACCACTGGGAGGAAGGCCATGACTATCGTACTCTCCTTCATGTTCTTTGCAAAACCCTTCACTTTCCAGTAAGTACCACCAACTTTTGACTTAAAACACTTTCCTCCTAGTTTAAAGTAAGTCTACAGTGTGACCGCTGACCCCCTCTTTTGACTAATAAAAAACTTGATCTGGCTTCTCTGCCCCTGGTTTTTATGTCCTCAGTCCATTTGCAGACCTCGAGTTTTCCTCCGCTCCTTCAGTTTGTCCTTCCCTCTTTTGTTCACCCTCTCACTCGCCCTCTGCGCTGTCAGAGAGTGAATCCGCTGCTCTGTTGTTCAGTGACTCTTAAAAACTGTGTGCGTGTGTATCACGAAACAGAAAAACTTTTGTGTGTCATCGCAGCCAAATTTATTCTCCCTCCAGCTGGTGTGTGCCCTCACCCTTAACTGGACTCAGTCCCTTTTTATGGCAACAGCTAACACTTTTTAAAACCAAAAAACTGCAGTACTACAGTGTGTTATCAGTAAATGGCAGATTTAACCAAATGTATAAATACTAATTGCATCAATTTCTGAGGAGTTGTATGATATACAACACCTGTATTACACCTGTTTTGCATGTGTTTGATAGGGCAGCAGCATTGGTCCATCGTTTCAGCAAAACTCAACTTCACTCAAACTGTCCAAAAAAAAAAAGAAGTTATGTGTTGTTATTTTAACAATGCCCTGTGGATTTTTGTGCATGCAAACCTTTGCCCAGTGTTGCTCATTAGGACAGACTGTATCCTTGCATTTCTGTGGAAAGTAGATTTTTATCCATTTATTAACCTTTTACATCATTCAGCTGAAGCCACAAACTTCTCGGGGTGTCGTAAGTCTTCCCACATTAGTTGTATAAAACATCTAACCTCTCCGTCTTTGCCCTCGTCAGGTACATCTGGGGCGGCCTTCTGGTGCTCTTTGGAATTTTTTTGAATGTTTACAGTAAAAACAAGGACAAAATGAAGCTTCCCTCCATCAAGGACCTCAGGAGCTGGCTGCTGGCGGGAAAGAAAGTCCGATTTCTTTCACAAAATGTGTAGGAGACACTCAGAGGTTCGGTGGAAGTCCTGTGCCGACAGACCACTTCTCTCTGCTACTTCCGGGATGAAGTACCCACAGGATGTGCTGAGGCATATGCCGGGCCTCATCACCACTAATGTTGAGCCAAAGATGGGCACACAGGGTTCGACCTCCAATCAGCCTTACAGACAGCTGATAATAATCAAACTGTGGGAGAGGGAGTCGCTGTTTTCCATCTGCGTACCAGGACACCGCTGGTTAACCGAAGTGGCACTGTCTGCAGGAAAATGAAGGAACTGCGTTTTAAAAGGGGATCAATGCCTAGTGGGATCTTGTGAAGCAATACTTCAAAGCCCCACTGAAACTTTTTTTCCAATGTGTTGTACAACACTGAGGACATGCAGTATGAGACTTTCTAAAGGGAAGCCAGCTCATTAGCTCACCAAATTGCACAGTTTTGCACTGGAATTGAGTGAAAGACTTTAACCCTCGAGTGGTTGGAGCAAAAAGGAAATGTTTGAAAGAACAAGTACAGAGATACGTGGTAATCTGTATCATGTGTGAAATTACTGTCACCCATCTTAAAATAATACATATTGATTTTTTTTAAAAAGTATATTTGCCCCTGCATGTGCCAGAAAGATGGAAGAACATGTTTTTCAGGACCTTCTTTATAAAAGTGGCTTTCATAAGTTTTGTTTGTTTGTTTTGGGTTTCTTGGGGTAATCCATATGTGACTCGAACCTTCATAATGTGTGTTATGTGCGATGGTCACATTTTTGGGAGTCAGTCACTCCTGGACATCAACAGCTGCCATAATTTGCTAACCATATACGTTTGGGTCAAAGGGTAAAGCTCTTTTTACAATAAAATATGTATTTAGTAATTACAGCGGTGGTGTTTTCTTTTGCTTTTCTTTTTTTGTCAGCCAGCCCTTATTCTCTCCTTTTGCACCACTTGAGAGAAGAATTGAAATGTTGCCAAAATGTGTGTGTGTTTATCCATCCAGTGGCCTTGGGCGTGTTTGATTAGGAGTCCTGAAAAAAGAGAGCACTGCTAGACGGAAAATAAACATCAGTCTTCACAGCGCTGAGGCTGTCCTATTCATTTAGATCCATCGTGTGTGTGTGTGTGTGTCACATAAATACCAGTTCAGTTTTTCTAAATGATGGCATGATAAAGCTCACACCTGGTTCTTCCTCAGGCAAACCGCTGCTTCCCCTGCAGGGCTATTAAAGCATTTTTGGTCTGGATTTATAACCGGCTTTATTTTTTCCTCTTGTGGTTAAAAAGATTACTTGACTGACATTAGTGCGACTGCCAGTACATTCAGGACAGTGGTGTACTGCTGTTTTTCACACATTCATACAAACACACACCCGTCTCTGAATCTCTGGTTTTAGCTTCATATCTGTGCATCTGGTTTTAATCCAGATTCAGTATCCAGTCATCACCCCGGAGATCTGTGCTCGTCCGGTCTTATTCACTCAGTATCGTGCTTTTAGCCCCTCTTAACCGCACGGCTCTTTTGATGTAAAGCACTGGATGATATGAACAATGCAGGTGTCTGTCAGTATTGTGGAAATATTGTGAGGCAAGTGTATCCTTTCATAGAGGTTTTATCATACCCTCTTCTGCACCTGCTCGCTTTCATTGTGCTCCACACAGGCTCCAAGGAGCTTGACGTTTTTCAGGCCTCATTCAGAACAAATAGACCTCTACAGTTTTCACAGTTAATGTGTAGGCTTCTAATCTAACAATCACATCTGTGCAAACTTTACAAAGTGGTTAGACAATGCAGTTGGACTGAGGATCATCCATCCGATCAGATGTTTCCCTCTCATTTAAAAGAATTGCGCCGCAGTAGTGCTCATTTTATCGCCAATGTTGGTAGTGAAACCGTGGCCGCGGCGGTGTTTTAAGTAGCCTACGAACACGGTGAAAATGTTTGAGTCTGTCCCTCATTATCATTTGTGTTGTATGCGCGTGTCTCCGGCGTGCTGTGAAATGACGGAGACTTGCCAGCTCAGCAGGAGACGGGCTGAGTGTGGCTCTCTCTGTGATCCTAATAGAGGTCCCGATATTACAGTCTCACTTCCAGGCGGGAAACCTAACGCTGGGCCAATTAGTAATTTGGTATTTCATAAAACTTGGCAGCTTGTGTGTGATGACAAACTGACAGAGATCTTCCCTCCTCCGGGGAACCTTTGGTAGTGCAGCAGTACACACACACACACACACAAAGGACTACTAAGTTTTCTTCTACAGCAAAATGGCAAGTGCTGCGCAGATTGAGAGCACGTAACTCAATTGGAAAGAGAAAATTACTTTGGATGCTTTCTTGTTTGGCTGTAGATTTGAGTTTCACACAGACAAGAAAATTGGAGGAAAAACATGTTTTTTTTTTCCTTTTCTTTCTTTTTTTTAAAGCCCGCCTTGCTTTAATACTGTCTTTGTATGATTGATGGGCAGCGAAACAGTCCATTAGAGGTTGAGGGGTCATGTTACGGGTTAAAAACATTAGTTTGCCATTACATACATTCGATGTGCGGCGTACAGAACTGCTTTATCGCTATGGGAAAGGCTATTCTCCTCCAGCTCCCTGAAAGGTCATTATGGGATGGGAAAGCCCAGTTGACCCAAGGCAAAGTACATCATTTGTCTTTTAGCACCGAGAGAACACACCTAACGAAGCCGGCTGACCCCTGTTAGAACGGTTAGGTTTTTTGCCATTTTTCAAAGCCACAGAGGAATTTGCCATCCACCGAAGTCAGCTATTTTATTTTAACTCGTGTACTTTTGCATTATTTTGTTGTGCTGTCTAGTAATAAGTGAGTTAAGGTGGTTAGTTTTTCTTTAAACGTTGACAGGCTGTTTGAAATTCTAAATTTAAAGCAAACATCCAAGAACAGGAAACCATTTCATTGTAAGATAAATGCCGCTGCAGTCATCTGGGATACTGCTTTTCTGTCTTTTTTTCCTCTATCCTTTACTCATTTCTTGTTCTTCATTTTACACCCCACACTTCCCAACACACACACATCCAACCAACCTCTGCTCTCGCACGGCTGAGGCCCTTCCTAATAAATAATGGGAGGTGTCCGCAGCTCATCATTCCCGCAAATAGGCTGCTATATAATATGCGGTCCACCTCAGATAGGTTGCTATATAATATGTGGTCAGACCGCGGATGGCCACATAGGGGAGCGCTGGCAGAGCCATTCATTATGGGTGCTATGTGTCAGTGAGGGCAGTAAGGTGGCGAAATGAGGGATATGCAGCTGCCCTCACACTGCTATTCACACACAGACACACACCAGATGACACAGTCCCTGTCATCGTGGGTTTAATGGGACACACACTCCCATTGTGCCTGTTATGCCTCTTTTAAAACATGAGAACAACCTGAGGTGGAATAGGCCCTTTTCACAGGAGTCATTCTGAGAAGTCTAAGCAGGGTAAACATGGGCGTAACTGGTAAAATGAATCAGTGTGTCGCAGATAGCTGTGCTCTAAGACAATCTTAATGGAACAACACCACCACAGTTAACGTTGTTAATTTCTGATGGGACAGGGGCCTGAATAACAGCAGTGTAACGAGATGATATGAAGATGAGATAATATTGAAACTAAAATTCATTGATTTCTAAAAGAAAAATGTATTTTTAAAGGAAACAGTTTAGCATTTGGGGAAGCAGCATATTCTGCTAATAGTGCTCGTGATTGGTAAATGGACTGGCACTTATGTAGTGTCTTTCTACTCAGTTGAATAATCAAAGCATTTTCTTACTGCAAGTCACATTCACACACATGCATTCAGACAGCATTCAAATATCTATGCCTACACACTCTCTAACGTTCACACATACTCAGGCTCCGATTGACACCACAGGGGCAACTTGGGGTTCAAGTACCTTGCCCAAGAAAACTCCGACACCAACCGTCTGATTGGTAGCATAAATAGGAAGCTACAACTAGCAACTAGCTAGCAAGACTCTGCCCGAACTAAACAAAAAAGTGAACTACTAGCACCTTAATGTATAAAAACTTAGACAGTAGATGTGGAATGCAAAGCATGCCTGAAGCTTCATATTATTTCTGTGCATTTCCACAACCTCAAGTAGGATTATGTTACTATTTTTGGAAGAACACGCAGTACTTTCCTGTTTTGTCATCAGTGTGAGGTTGCCACAAAGCAGTGGAGTTTTTTTGTTTTTTTTCCCTTAATGCGTTTTCAAGGTGCTGTAAGGCAGATATTATCACCTTTGGACGGAGCTGACTAGCTGTTACTGCTCTTTGTGCTAAGCTGACCAGCTGCTGGCTGTAGCTGAAACATAGCCCCAAGGCTGATTCTCAGTAAAAGACCAAATTACATCTCCAAAATTCAAACTTCTGCACCGAATTAGAAATTTAAATGAGCTGAGGTTCGTTTAATAGCTTTCCCCCTTTTCTTAGGCCTTCTTTCTGTCGTTCTCTCTCATCTCCTCCTGATGCTCTCATTTCTACTCTCATTATGTATCTTCTCTTTCCTTTCATTACCTTCCTTCACTCCACCTCCACCTCCCCACCTTTTCCTCCCTCTTTTCCTTCACTCTCCACAACAGCCTTGCTTCACACCTCTTCATCCTCCTACCTCAGACTCATTACACCCCACCCACCCGTACCAGCCAGCGCAAGAAGCTCTCCTCATATAATATGATGGCCATCTGCTAGGCTGAGCCATGCTTCTCAAAAAGCCCCAGGGCTGGATGTTTATCTGTCGTCCCCCTCGCAAACTCCTTTAAGGATGAGAAACATATCAGCAATCATCGCAGCTACAATTAGCACAGGTGCTCCTGAGCTGTAAAGTGATCAGGAGAAATGGGAGGAAACATAATTGAAGTGGATTAGAGCAGAGAAGTGGGAGGGAAAAAATGAAATAAAAATTCTGGAGGCTTGGACAGCAGCCCCCTTTTTTCTATACTGCTGTTTGAAATTCACTGTGCTGTGATTAAAACTGGTGCAGAGCGGCGGTGGAAGTCCTGGCAAGGAGTTTTGGTATTTAACAGCTGTCTAGTGTTTTTCTAGCCCACTGTTTTCTCAAATGTGGTCCTGTCATGTTGAAATATGGAGCTGGAGAGCGTGCCGGTGCCTTCTATAACCAAGATCGTGACTTTTTATGCGTGAACTGCATGTATTTATTTATTTTTATCGTTTTACCTAAGGAGCTTGACAGGACTGTGCGTGTGTGTGTTACTCTTAAGAGTCTGACAAACCAAGCCTTCTTCTTGTCTTCATCTGCTGAAACATGGCAGCAAACATTTGCGCACACACTTACAAAACCGTACTGTACTGCGCGCACACGCACACACTCACGCACACACACCATTTTGGTTGCTCAAGCACGGTCGAAATATTCCACAGCAGTCACTCATGAAGAGAAATTCTTAATAATAAATATCCAGCCAATAATGAATGTGCTGCTGGCTGCAGTTGTCTTGGGGGCATAATATCTAATTTCCTCCCAATGTTTCATATCCCTACTCCTGCATGTCGACACAGTCCATCATTACACCCCAATGCAGGTTCCTATCACTTTTATTTATTTTTCAAATCAATATATAAATCAAAGCCTGGACAGATGAGATCCAATAAATTACAGAGTGCTGGACAAATGCAGAATGTTAACTGTGTGCCAGGAGAGGAGATTCCCATGGGTGCTGCCTGCTGCTGCTCTGTGTTGTGTGCTACAGCAAAATCTACTAAATGTCATATTAAATCACAGCTAACTTGAATATTACTCAGCGCTGTTTTTAATACAGGTGGAAAAACTCCTCCAAGGCCTTACGTGAATAAGTTTTGTGAAATTTCTTCCATCTGTTCTTATGATCTTTATATTTTATCTCATATCTTATTGAGTTAGTTATTTTATTTTTGCTAAAATAAAAAAAAATTAAGGATTAGGCAAGCAAGTCACTGATGCTCTCTGAGGTTTAGGAGCAGTAGCGGAAACTGAGCCGTAGTGTAACATTTGCAGCTGAATTGCCCAGTGAGGATCGATACCATTTTGCATCCCGTACCGTCAGGCATTCGCTTAAATTTAACTGGGGGGATGCAAAACAGAGCGGCATAGTGATGATGCTCAGTACATCAGCCACAGTGTGTGAGTCACCTCCTCCTGGTCCAAGCTCAGCCACATGGAAAAACAGGAGGGTTAGTGTGAGAAGAGGACGAAATGGGGGCAAGTGCCCAGTGAAACAGAGCATAGAGAACAGTGGAGAAGACTCGCCTGCCCCATAAACCTCCGGCTGCCATGCTGAATTGTCACTGAGGACTCGCTTAGGTGCAGGGGGCTCACCAGTCAGCCGGGGTATAGACCCATAACATGAAGGGCGGGCTCACAAGACACACAGACTCAGAGCTATACCTGAGTGTAGCAATCTTCGCTATCAGCAGGGAATATGTTGCCATCAGGCCCCATAACATCAGAGCACACCTCGGCACTGACACCGCATGACATGCATATGTGCGGAGGCAGCGTGAGGCGATGCCGGGCCAGGCAGCAGCGGGGGTTTGAAGGAGATTCCCACTGACAGTGGTCCAGTAGAGGGGGATGGGGATCCCCACTACAAAGGAAAAAGCAAAGCCACATAGGAATTAAGAACGAGAAAGAAAGGCTGATTTAATACTTCCCTATAAATACATACCTCTAATATATAGCTGAAAAAAGATATATATATATATATGCATATATATATATATATATATATATATATATATATATATATATATAACAAAATATTATACACACACACATATACACACAAAGGACTTAATGTCGAGAATATTAATCATGAGCTTTAACAATAGAAACAGACCTCATGAGTCTATTACAAGGAATGGAAAACTGCAACAAATGCTTATTTTCCATCATTTATTATCTATTAATGTTTTAATTGTTTTCACAGTTGGTTAGCTTAATCATTTGATCCATCTAGTCAAGGTTGTCTCAGAAACTCCCGTGCCATTCTGTTAATTTCCTGTCTTGCTAGGCCCTACTGTTAGCTCTAAAGCTAAAGACAATCTCTGAATATTACATGAATTTAAACAAATCCTCAGATGGTCCAGAGGCTTGAACTAGAAAAAAAAGTCAAATTGTCACTGTTACTTTGTGCCTCAGTCGCTCAATCTGATATCCCCATGTTGGTGGTGTTTCTGGATCAACATTGCAACTGACCAATCACATAGTTATGACGTCCTAGCATTGGAATGTGGCTGCAAAAAAAGAGAAATGCCTTTGTTTATATAAAACTCTATTCTGGAAGTGTTTTCTTTATTAATTTATGCAAGATAATACATTTATCAGCAAGTTACTCATTTTGGCTTGCTAGTAGCATTAGCTAACTTAATGGCTAATGCTAACAGAATTCTCTGACAATGTGACCGGTCAGTTGCGATGCTGATCCTGGACTAACATTGTTATGATGTCAGAACAACACCAACACAGGGATCTTCAATCTGCAAGGCTAATCAGTACTATAAGGGTCTTCTAGGAATACTCAAATACACGAATACTCTTCGCCTGATGTGCAATTCATTTACAGTGTCCACATGTGACAAGACAGATCAGGATGGTGTTTTATGGGAAACAAAAGAAAAAGACAAGTTAAAAAAATTAAAAACTGTTTAAAACAAACATAAGTCTACTTAACTGAGACAAAACCCAAGGCTAGGCCCATTGTTACTGGACAACTGGCGACTGGGCAACTAGCCAGCACTTCAACCTTGCAGTACCGCCCCCGTCTCTTCACTATAAAGCTTTAGCTACTCCTTTCAAAACAAAGCATGAAAAATACAAAAGCTATCCTAAGATGCTCGATAAAGATTATTCAAAGTAAACAGCAATCAGTTCCCACTCCCCACTTTTCAACCACACGTTGAACTCCCGACCCCTCCCACTAAAAAAAGGTTTGGAATCGCTCACTTTCTTTTCACCGAGATGGTGCCAACATAAAGCAGAGCGCCGAGCCCTCTGACACTACAGTAATGCTGATAATAGACATTAATTTGCAAAAATATAGGGTTTTGAAAGAGCGGGTCCTGTGTAGTTACTTTATAGTATGAAAATCATGAAAATAATCTCAAATACATTCACATGAATTTAACTTGGTGTAGCTAAGATTTGAGGGAAATCAGTGAAGGAATAGTCAGGGTACTCTGCAATCCACCAATTTTCATGTCAATTTTAATAAAACAATCATACAGCCAGTAAACCCATATCAGACACACTCTTAATGAAAGTTTAAAAAGTAGAATAACAAGTAACAAGTAGAATTAGAACAAGAGTAATTTCCGCTAAAACACCTTCAACCATTTTACCTCTTGAAACAGTTACAGTGGGGCAAAAAAGTATTTAGTCAGCCACCGATTGTGCAAGTTCCCCCACTTAAAATGATGACAGAGGTCAGTAATTTGCACCAGAGGTACACTTCAACTGTGAGAGACAGAATGTGAAAAAAAAATCCATGAATCCACATGGTAGGATTTGTAAAGAATTTATTCGTAAATTCAGGGTGGAAAATAAGTATTTGGTCACCTCAAACAAGGAAAATCTCTGGCTCTCACAGACCTGTAACGTCTTCTGTAAGAAGCTTTTCTGTCCCCCACTCGTTACCTGTATGAATGGCACCTGTTTGAACTCATCATCTGTATAAAAGACACCTGTCCACAGCCTCAAACAGTCAGACTCCAAACTCCGCCATGGCCAAGACCAAAGAGCTTTCGAAGGACACCAGGAAAAGTATTGTAGACCTGCACCAGACTGGGAAGAGTGAATCTACAATAGGCAAGCAGCTGGTGTGAAAAAATCAACTGTGGGAGCAATCATCAGAAAATGGAAGACATACAAGACCACTGATAATCTCCCTCGATCTGGGGCTCCACGCAAGATCTCATCCCGTGGGGTCAAAATGATCATGAGAACGGTGAGCAAAGATCCCAGAACCACACGGGGGGACCTGGTGAATGACCTGCAGAGAGCTGGGACCAAAGTAACAAAGGTCACCATCAGTAACACACTACAACGGCAGGGAATCAAATCCCGCAGTGCCAGACGTGTTCCGCTGCTGAAGCCAGTGCATGTCCAGGCCCGTCTGAAGTTTGCCAGAGAGCACATGGATGATACAGCAGAGGATTGGGAGAATGTCATGTGGTCAGATGAAACCAAAGTAGAACTTTTTGGTATAAACTCAACTCGTCGTGTTTGGAGGAAGAAGAATACTGAGTTGCATCCCAAGAACACCATACCTACTGTGAAGCATGGGGGTGGAAACATCATGCTATGGGGCTGTTTTTCTGCCAAGGGGACAGGACGACTGATCCGTGTTAAGGACAGAATGAATGGGGCCATGTATCGTGAGATTTTGAGCCAAAACCTCCTTCCATCAGTGAGAACTTTGAAGATGAAACGAGGCTGGGTCTTCCAACATGACAATGATCCAAAACACACCGCCCGGGCAACAAAGGAGTGGCTCCGTAAGAAGCATTTGAAAGTCCTGGAGTGGCCTAGCCAGTCTCCAGACCTCAACCCCATAGAAAATCTGTGGCGGGAGTTGAAAGTCCGTGTTGCTCGGCGACAGCCCCAAAACATCACTGCTCTCGAGAAGATCTGCATGGAGGAATGGGCCAAAATACCAGCTACTGTGTGTGCAAACCTGGTAAAGACCTATAGTAAACGTTTGACCTCTGTTATTGCCAACAAAGGTTATGTTACAAAGTATTGAGTTGTATTTTTGTTATTGACCAAATACTTATTTTCCACCCTGATTTACGAATAAATTCTTTACAAATCCTACCATGTGGATTCATGGATTTTTTTTTCACATTCTGTCTCTCACAGTTGAAGTGTACCTCTGGTGCAAATTACTGACCTCTGTCATCATTTTAAGTGGGGGAACTTGCACAATCGGTGGCTGACTAAATACTTTTTTGCCCCACTGTACGTACAGTAGCTGCTAACGCTACACTAAGAAACGAGATCTCATTTAAAAACAATAGCAAAGCACAAGGCAGTTGTTCTAATATGGAGAGTATAAAGAATAAATAATCCAGTTGTCTGCAGTGCCCAACGCAAAGCAATTTAACGCATCAGTGGCAGCTGCCTATTAATTTCCTGTAGAAGGAGAGAGGGGGGAGTGTAACCACTGATTGGGGGGACAACGCAGCCCCATCATGTATCACTTCAGAGCCAAATAACACGCGCACGTGCAAACAATTGCCTGCTCGTACACACTCATACAAGCAAACACATGGGTGTCATGATTGTAATCGCGCCGTCGTTTTCCCTCACAATGTCAGCGGCTGCATGGAAGCGAGATGGCACTATATGGCCCACAGTGAATTAAAAGGGAAAGCCTACAGATAGAGATGCCCATATGTGACTCCTGTCTTTAGGGTGTCGCATCAATAATGGCTCCCCCAGGGTTAGACGTCCCCGCTTCTTGTATGCATTTGTCGAAAATCCCTGTCTGCTTTAATTAGGCACCCGGATTCTGATCCCCTCCTCTGTTTCTCAAATAACTGCACCAATATCGCTGTCTGGCTCTGGTCCAAACAGCAACACCTCTGACACGAGAAGGGGGGGGGGGACCACGATGCTATAAATCCAGAGGTATTTGGACAGGGGCCAGCACTTGTCCCAAACTACCACTGTGGTGGCAATACGCACGCAGGGGGCATAGCTGGAAAAAAACACATCCAAAGAACTTCCTACAGTTTTCTTCTGTCTCTTCCTTCTCGGGCCTTTTATTGTGAAAACGATCTCTGCTAAAACTTTTAAATATTTCCCAGGAAACAAATTAAGTTTGCAGGTAACACACATATTTCTCATCCAGCAGCACTGACTGGACCGTCTTTCTGTCACTGCGCTTGCTATTCATTTGACCTGTCTCCTAGAATCAATGTGTTTTGTTTGATGCATGGTTTTTCATTATCACTATGGCCCATCATTACTTTCCTCTTATTATAGTCTGGGGACACTGGAGACAGTTCAGAAGAGCTGTGGATGAGGGACAACACACACACACACACACACACAGAGTCATTTCTTTCTTTTGGGGAGAAAAAAATGTGCCCCACAGACATAGTGTCTATGTTTTCCTGCAATTAATTAATGGGTCCCCAGCTAGTTAGCAGTAGGCAGCACTTGTTTTACTGTGGCGACTGAGAGAGGGCGAAAGGGGTTGGAGCCAGGCTCGCCTCGGTAGCTGCAGGCTCATAGTTGTGAGCCACTGGATTTGGACTATTTTTAACGAAATCCTTTTATGGATAGATAAATCTGATTTTATGCAAGAAGAGTCTCCTGGGTTTCAATTAACTGGGGGTCACGCTGCAGATCTATCACAAAAAGAAGGAGGGAAGGGAAGAGGGAAAGAAAGGGGAGAGGAAAAGATGGAAGAGAAAGAGAAAGGCGAGAGGAAAGCCTCTAATTAATACCGTCTAATTAAACATTTGTGAAATGCATTATCTGCACTGTTTTGTTTGAGGTTTTTTTTAATGATGAGCCACGTTTGCCTAATTGTCCGCCCCCACCTTCCTCTCAAAAGTTGTTTTGCTGTTACATCACGGTCGTTAATAATGCAAAAGACGCTTTGGAGTCCCATTTAGCTGCAGTTTGTCTTTCCACAACTCGAGATTAAGAGGAAATTTGTAATCGGGAAAGCCGTAGCTCTCTGGGTGCATTTTGGAAAACATTTCGCTACGCGCAAAGATTTGGTGGGAAAGGGCGGGGAGGGGCGAGGCCTCTGCAAACTAATTTGATTCCTAAAACATGCAAGATGACAGCTTCCTGCTGCACAGCGAAGGTAGATTTGACTTTGAATCATGCCGCACTGTTTAATCACGAGCCACGAGGCATGGCGAGTCGCCGGGGCTGAGGATAGTCGCATAAAGAGTATCGAGCATGCAGGGCGAGAGATAGTGAGAGAAAGAGTGAGGGCAAGAAAATCCATAACAGATTAAACAGTGTTTGGTCAAAACGCACACAGCATGATATGTGCGTCTATCACCTTAGTGCTCTCTCTGTCTCACTGCAAAGCATATTTCTTCCCAGCCAGTCCGCACTCTCATTGCTAAACTACCCACAGGGCAATTCTTAATGTGAAGTTGATCTCAGGTTGTAGTCGCTTAAACATGCACACACACACATCAGTTCCACCCAGCACACTCAACCCCCATTGCTGCCATGACATTTTTCTCCCCATTCAATTGCCAGCGTGTGCAGCCGTACCAAAGTGTATTACGTCCATCTTTTTTCTCTCTCGCTCTTTGCATAGTGGAGGAATGATTCAGTTCACCAGAGCACAGAAATACAATCATATACTTTTCACTGCTTTTTTTGACAAACAGCCGAGCTAACACGGGGTATAGATCAGGCACATTACTCACCTTTTTAAACCTTATTAAGCTTTGAATTGGAGATACACAGATTGCAATTCCTGACTGTGTCACCTACCACAAACAATTTTTGCTGAATTTAGTTTCTAAAAACAATAACTTCCATGCAAAATATTATTTTCATAATAAAAGAAATGAACAAACTTAACAATTAAACTGCAGTATTTTACAGAACCTTCTCTGCCTTTGACTGAAACAACTATAAAGTGCTCTTTTACTGGAAAGAGATACAAGTAATTAACAGAGAACGAGTTGCTCTACATCAAATGTTAAAACCGTTTGCGTAACTATTTATGGAGTAAAACTGTGGAATAGCTTTACTGCAGAATTACAGCAATGCTCAGGAATTGGCAAGTTCATAAAGACACTTCGAAAAATTACTCTTGGAAGGATATGATATTGAAAAAGACAATCACCCATTGTATGTATAAATATGTCAACTCGTATTTAAATTATAAATATCGTGCCAGCCTTGTTGATATAAGTTTTCTTGTGTATTGTGTGGAATATGTGATGAGGAGAATTAGGTAAATATGTGGGATTAATAAGATGTTGAGCAGGGGTAGGAGTTAATAAGTATGTGCATACTTCTTCCTACTCCTTTTCAGACCAAACAACTGTTATCTCATGTTAGACGAATGTGTTTTATTTTATTATATTTTTCTTGTTTGTCTGTACAAATACGTGTGTGTATGTATATCTACACATATATTCATATTCGTAAATGAAAATACATGTAGATGAGTATATATTGGTTTTTTTGTTTGTTTTATTATGTCTGAAATAAATAAAGATACAAATACAAAAATACAAATACCTTAACCTCACCAAACTAAAGCAGGTACAACAGATATAAGCAACAAAACATATGTGCATTACATCATTTTTCAATATGTTTATAAATTCACAGGATGTTTTTTGTCCTCTTTTTGTCCTCTTATCCATTAGTTTGCTCATAACTGTTTTGCTCTGTTGCTCATACCGAGGCTGCTGGCTTGTGGCCCGTGACTTTGAGCTGTGGATCTCTTTGGCTTTTGTCGCTTTCCCTTTTGTTAGCTTCCTTAAAATGTCCACGTTCAGCTGGGTGAGAGTGAGGTCAGGGTCTGATTAATCATCCAGTTCCTGTCCCTAGCCAGTAGATCTCTACTTTAAACAGATGTTGTTATTTAGTAAATTTGCAAGATTACCAACTGGTGACGTGACAACTCTGCAGTGGCAAATTCCAGTAATGTTATAGAAATAAATACAATGCATTTCAGGGGATGTAACTATGAATTTACATGAACTACATGAAGGTAACGATATTATATTAAATAGTATTTACATTGTCAGGATACATTTGACTGCGTGTTGTACTTGTATAACTATGCATGTGACAAATAAAGAATCTTGAATCATAAATCTTGAGTCATTCTAAAACCGTAACTTTTTTTGAATGTGTATGCGGATTGCACTCATAAAGTTTATAAAAGCAGCTTGCTAGCCAAGCTTGCTAGTGTTAGCTCATAATTTAGCACTCTACCCATGTGAGCATATAAATATTGGCTCTGAAAAACCAGTATAGCATCTTCCAAATGTTAATGTTAAAATAATGAGCATGCAGGGCATTTGTTAGGCAGATAAAACGCTAACGTCGAAGTTTTAAAAACGGGTTACTGCAAAAGCTGATGTCATGTTGTCTACGCCCATCACTTTATGTAGTCTGTGTACACTTGGAGTTGCAGTACAGACCAAAGGTTGCAACCTGTTTTAGTTATGCTATGTTTTGTGCACTGGCACAGCTTCAGGCAGAGACATAAAATCTTGAAGAAAGTCGGACCAAATTTCAGGAATTTACGAGCCACTTTAGATGGAAACATGTCTGCTACGTTTTACATAATTTCTTAATCTCCCTCCAATGAATCCCTTTTCTTTTTTTATGTCTCCAGTTCATTCTGTGGTGTCCTCACCTCCCACTCCTCCTCCTCCCTCTCCTATATTAAGCTTGTCACCTCTGATTCCAAGGTGTTCTAAGTGGCAGCAGTGCTAAGGTGACAGGAGGGTTTTAGCAAGATTTGCACCGAGCATGCCCAGAGAGCCAGCCTAACTAATTAGAGATCCAACCTTGATGAGTGCTCTCTCTCCCTTGCTCTCCTCTCTCTTTCTCTCTCCATAAGCATGTGTATCTCAGCCCAGAAATTACTTAATATGATATATTAACATATTTCTGGCAGGAGCGGCAGGAGGAGGGTGCTCGTTGGAGACAAATTATCCAAATTAATTTCTAATTTAAAATCCTATGCCTTTTATTATAATCTGTGGGCGCCCTTGGTACCAGAGACCAAGTGAGGAAAAGGGAATAAAGGCATAAGAGGAAGAGAAAATGGATAGTGAGGAGAGAATGAAGTCAAGGATGGAGGGATGGGAGAAGGAATAAAAGGATGTTTAATAACCTAGGCTGGTTTAAATGCCCACAAACCAATAAATGGAAGGGGGTATGAAGACACAGAAAGGATTTAGCTGTACACGGCCGGCTGAACTCGGCTCAGTTTTATTCAGCCATGAGAGAACGTCCCCGGAGACGAAGAAGCGAAAGAGGAAAATGAAAATGGGCCCAAAAGTTTGAGGCATACTTGGATCTCCTCTTTGCCCTAATTAGTGGCCTCACATCCTCGCTTAGCCTACGAGGGAGGGGAAGCCAATGGCCATGACCATGGGTCAGCCTTTTAGAAATTGTTATGAATCCGCACATAATAACTCTAGGTGCTTATGGGAAATACAGGCCCCAAAGCACGTCCACAAGGGATGGTACTATAAGTCTTCAGAAGCTCAAAATGACCAATTAGGCCGTCTCATTTTGGCCACTGAGAACGCTGCTGTTGGACATCCTCTGTTCATAATTCATGCCTATTACTGAGGATTATCTGCACCTCATCCTTTCAAGGCCTTCACAGCCACGGAACGATTAAATGATTCATTAAATTACAAGGCACGGGTGGAAATCACCGCGCTAGTTTGTAAAGAAAAGCAAAGCAAAACAACAAGCGGTCCTGAAAAGTGTAGCTGCGAAGGCACTTTTGTGTAATATATAGGTCAACATGCATGTCTTACACTTTGATTTTAATAAAACAAAGCTCATGTCTGGAAATCGAGTTAAAGTGAAAAAACTGACAGAAACGTCATTCCTCTACTAGAGGTATTATTAAGCATCGTGGTATATTGTTCTGAGTCGACCTCCTTCACTGTCATATAAGTGTCAGTTTGCATTTGTTTTATAGTGTGTTGATTCTCAAATGAAACAGGAAGCAGGGATGATGAGGTTCTGTCTGAAGTTGTGCCATTCTGCGCAAATACGTCTCATCCATCCAAAGATGAGACATGCTACTTTTTATATTCTATTGTTATTAACCAAAAAGTAATTTTAACTTCTTTTTTTAACACTAGCTGGTTGCCCCCACCCTCTTATCACTTTCTGAAGGCCAAACTATGAGCGCAACTTCAACTTTAAAGGAGAAATGATGAGAAAACTTTATGGTCTACAAAGTATAAACCAAGTCATTCCCATCAGTATGTAAACACTCATTATATTCCTTATTAAGCTATTATCCGCTGTCATACGTGCACTTGTAACTGCATGTTTAATCACCAATCTACCCAGGAGCCTACAGCTTGTTCCAGCTTATATCAAATAATGGCACAGCTCACCGTGTAATGAACAAACACTCGCTTCCCTACACAAAGACGGGCATACGCAGCCTCGCTGCTACACCCTCCAAACATGGTGTGGCGGACACAGACGTGTGTCTTCGGTTTCGGCTCTCGGGGACAAAGAGGTTTGTGGTGCTTGTGTTTCAGCGGGGGTTTGCTGCGATACTGGGTGCTGTGTTGGCTCGGGGAGAGGCATAGCGCTGTAATTAAGGACAGAGGGAGGAGGATGTTCGTTAGATGTAGTGTCCTCATTAGTATAAGTTCCACCCGGAGGTGGTGCTGAGCAACGGACACCTAATGAGAGGCATATTGTAATGAAA
Source organism: Haplochromis burtoni (assembly GCF_018398535.1). Taxonomy (NCBI): domain Eukaryota; kingdom Metazoa; phylum Chordata; class Actinopteri; order Cichliformes; family Cichlidae; genus Haplochromis; species Haplochromis burtoni. The sequence continues at coordinate 219,772 of NW_024582692.1, read as the reverse complement.
GCGGGGAACCAACAATTGCCCAAGTGAAGACATGGGCCTTTAAATTGGCGTTTGTGGAAGGACTTCAGATTCTATTCTAGGCTGTATATTTTTATATCTTTGTGAGGAAGCTCTCATGGAGCAGGTATGAAACGCCATCTTCATCTCTTGCAGCAATTGGACCACATTTAAAGGTGTCCCGGTGTATCTGCATCAGGCTGCGAGGTGTTTGTGGGTACGTCTGTGCACATAAGAAACTGTTGTTTTACTTTTTCCCTCTTCCACTTTAATCAGTTCATTTAGGCCTCAGATTATAAGCCCCTCTGTGGCAGGCTACAAATCACTGTAACGCACTGTACTGTAAGCAGCCAGCCATACAGAAACTGTAGGGGCTCACCTGCCCTGTGGCTAAAGATGACTGTAGCTACTGTATCCCATGCACACACACACACACACACACACACACACACACACACACACACACACAGCATACACACACACACACACACACACACAAACTGTCTCACAGCATGCTTCTCACACCAGTACTGTACAGGTAATCTCACTTAATCATCTCAGAGGTCACCGCAAAGCGAGGTGGGGCGATAATTGCTGTGCCGAACAGCCAAAAGTGAAGGATTGCAGGGAGAGAAAGAGGGAGAGGGAGGCAGAGATGAATAGAGGATGGAGGGAGGATGAGAGAACAGAGTGAAGATGGAGAGAAAGGGGCAAACTGTGCCCTCTCGCTAGAGGGCAGATTCATAGACAAAGCATATTTGGTGCTGCAAGGACAATTGTTGGCCCTGATGCCTGGACAGAAAATACTCGAGAAGAAGGTCCTCATTCGATGATGGATATTTAAAAATGAGTATTGTGTATTAGGAAGAAAGAAAGAAAGAAAGAAAAGGGGGAGAGTAATGTGAAGGAAACTGAGGGAGGCAGAGTGACAGTTCTCTCCCTCGGGGGTTTACAGGGTCTGGCCTTTGTCGGCCTGTGACAGCCGACCAAACAGGTACGCTGTGAGATGATTTAAGGCGATAATAACCTCCACTTTGGCGGATGGATGATGATGTCTCTCCTGTGGCTGCTGAAGCTTAATGAATGAAACATTAGTAAATACTACTAAAAACGTGATTAGAGGCCCCCCACCCTGCCGACAGCAGGCAAAGCGGAGAGAAAAAACGATGAGTTTGCAAATGCGTCTTCAGCACCATCACCACCTACAGACACACACGCAGAGACCACCTTCCTCTCCGTCACTTCATTCTGACTGGATTGTCCAATTCTTTTTATTCCTGCTCAGCACTTTTGAATAAAAGATGAAAGAACGGGGAGAAGACCTCAGGAGGCAAATATGTATCTCTGTGAATGTGTGTGTGTGTGTCTTTTTGAGAGTGTGATTTCTGTCTTCTGGCTCTGATGCCACCAGACCAAATGATATGTGTACAGCAAGGTGTGCCGCCTGTAGATATGCACGATCCATACAAAGTGGCTTTATATATAGGCAGTGAGAAAAGGAAAGCTCTACAGATGCAGGGTGAAAGGGGGGGAAAAGGAAATGACTTTCTGAAATAGATATTTGCTCTCACTGCAATTCTAAGCAGCAGGTGGAAATATAAAGTGGCAAAAGCTGCAGTTCCTCTAATGGCCCCTTGAGGCTGGCAGTCCCTGTAGATTTCAAAATGCCTTACCAAACTGCATCAGGAAAACATATTTACAGCCTGACACAAAAGCATTTCTGGGCTCTATGGGTAGTGTCTTTCTGTTTAACAACTATAAGGTGGCTGAATATTGTTTATAGCTTATCCTTTTGGGTACTTTTAAAGCTTAAGATTAGGGGTCTGGCTGCTCTGATTGGCAGGTCTGCCGGTGCAGGGTGCTATAGCCAATCACTGCCTGCTACGTGTTGTCTGCTATGTTTGTGCTGTTTGTGTTTTGTAGCTCGTCTAATAGAACTGTGCAGAAAAGAAAAGAATGGCAGCAAACAAAACACAAACATTTATTGGGTTTGTGTTTTGACACAGGACTAAGATTTAGATACTCTTTACTTATTTTATATTTAGTACGCCCCTAAAGCCCGTGAAGTCAGCCATTGGTTCACATAGGTCAGCTCAGAAAGACTTCTATAGAACCAGCAACTACAGCCACCGCCATCTGGTGGCCTTCAGACAGAACGCAGGTTCTGCATTAGCCTAATTTTTCTGACCCAAAAGCTATGTCCATGTTTTATACTGGCAATTGTTTGGACTGTGAATGCCACAGTGGCTGTTTCTATATCTACGGTCTATGAGCAGCAATCTGAGTTACAGAGAAATGAAATGTCACAGTTAAGGGTTAAATAATATTGTGCTAATTGTTGCATTATTTATTAAAGAATCCATTCATCAAAATGAAACTCTGACCCGCTTATTCCACCCTTTACAAAAACATTTTCCCAAACAAATTTGCAGATGGAAAACAGCACGATGAATGTTTTAGAGACCGCAGGTGAATAAACCCGGTATTTTTATAGAAAAAGAAAGATGTAATATATTAATTTATGATTTATTTTTTGCTTTATTTTCCTAGGTATGAAACCTGCACAGTAACTTTATTCCAGTACCATGTCATTCAGTAAGACAACTAGACAAGTGTGCTCTTAGTCCTGCTCTGAGGATGTGTTAGTTCTCGCTCATTCACCATGCGTGAACAAAAACTTGTGGATTATGTTTCATATCAGCTTTTTTTATGTACTGACAATGGTTTGTGTTTAGCGCTCTATGAAGTCTGTATACCTTATCTTTAGAGTAACTAGCTTATAAAGGTTGACTTGTGAGTTATAAATACATATGCTGACATGATATTTCCAGGACTCAGACTTTCACAGTATGCTCCCCTTTTCCGACTAATTCTAAAAACAGAACTTCATCAGCTGTTAATCCTGTTAGATCAAATATTTAAACATAGTGTGTAAAGTCTCACCACTAGATTTCAGGAGACTGCAGAATGCAGTAAATTTAGTTCTGTTCTTTTACCTTTTAATTCAAATGCATAATCCTAGCTACGGTACTCTGGAGTAGGCTGTAATACAAGTCGAAGAATCAGTGAAGCTCATTTTTAACTGAAGACAGCGAAACTGAGGAGAGTTGTTGAGGATATCCTGAACTTCTCTGTTGGTAAGCACTGCTGTTTTTGCTGCTGTTAGCCTCTGGTAGCTATTGTTAGCCTCTGGTAGCTGTTGTTAGCCTCTGTTAGTCAGCATTAACTTTCTTTGAAGTCACTGTAACATTGTCAGACTCACACACTTAGTGAATAAACTCTTGCACCATGTACGAATGTAATCAAGTAATCAGGGAAAGTGTGATTTTTAGGACAATCCAGACTAGCATTACCTAGCATAATGTTAGCTTATAACCAGCTGCTCTTTAGCCGTCTTGTCAGTTCTTCAGAGATGGGAGAAGCCCATGTCTAATCTGCTAACAATTAACAAGTAACTGCAGCGATATTGTTTGGAATACCTCTAAATTCAGAGGTATTCCCGCACTGAACACAAACTCTGTGGTGTCTAATTGTTCAATATGAGTGCAGCTGCTTAATTAAGTAGAAGAACACACACTGTTTTGGTTTTCGGATTTTTTTCCAAGACAGAAATTGGGTTTGAGCTTTGCTGCATCACCATTAGAATCTTTACTGTGTCACTGCACAAATATACAGTAACCTAAATGCCTCCTCTACACAGACACACAAAGTGGCACGTCCACAGTAGACCAAACTATAAACTGCAGCCCGGCTCGGTGTGTGCAACAAGGTCGACAGAAACAGCAGTTTACTGTCACCAAGGGGAAACGCCAGAGTGATATTGTTGGCTAACAACACTAAATAGGACAACATTAAGTCAGAGGGGACACAACTAGAGGAAATGCTCGCTCACCTATTTCTAACCATGGACATGTCTTTGGCAGAGACAGAGGGACACACAAGGACACACAAACAGGCCAGACCTATCTTTGACTCTGGAAGGGACGATTAAAACAAACAAGGGCAGAGCAAAGAGACGGAGTACAACAGAGTTTGGTACACAAGGAGCGAAGGAGGTGAAAGCAAGGAAACAGTATCTGTTCTTTTTACATGTCTCAGTTTGTATTTCATTGTGTGTCACTCATGCGGTACGTAAGACAAAAACAAGCTGAAACAGAGTTATCTGATAGAACAAGGGACTCAGTGCATGCTTAGGGTTGTGCAAAAGGCTTCAGCATGTAAGCGGTAGTGTTTATTAATAGTTTTAAGTCCAGCCATCATCAGCCATAGATGATACGGCAGTGAGAAGTAAAGCTGAATTAGCATCAAATCCACTAATAACATCAAAGATAAAAAGATGAATTCCCACTGATGGTTACCATAATGCTTATGTATAACACAGTGTGACTTCAGAGTGGAATTAAGTTCACTGGGCTAAATTATGCCAGGCTGAATTTACCCATTTATATGACTCTTTTTATGGCTGATTCAAAGCCGCCTAGCTAATCAACACTCTATTACAAAGCTACTCCATGGCGGCAGTTTGATTGGCTTCAATTTACATAATGGCGGAACGCTGGGAAAGTGAGGCCTCAACTGCTTTTCCATTTCTCCGTCGTGCCGATTAGATAGGTTTATGGATTTGAAACATGTGTGAGGCATTGATTTTATTTATTTCATTATTCATTCACTGGTCTGTTGCACCCAAAGACAAGCAAGCTGTCGGTCTGTGACAATCACGGGAGGAACATTTCTCCTGTCCTGGACTACGCTCGGCGCCGGGAATCCAATTTACGCTGGGAATGAGAAAACCGTTTCATCTGCAGGTGTAGGCCTCTGGAAGCGATACACCCAGGCACCCGCAAAAGCGCATCCACGCGCACGGCATTGTGGACACAATGTTGGTTATTTGTGACACATGAGCTGCTTGAGTGATCAAATTAGCTTTTTTTTTTCTTTCACGAGCAAAAATCACCAAATAACTGCTGATGTTACATCGCAGTAGTTCCCTCCCCTGTTTTCCATTCTGAGGATTAGCTTGATCTATCTGTAATGGTGCTGTTATCACCTGTTATTATGTCATTATGCTGCTGTGAAACAGTTGTTAGGTAGTTCTGCTTTCATGCTCACAGTGGTGAATACGTCCGTGTTGGGAAAATCTTCCTTTTTACTATGAATACAGTCTTCGTTTCTTGAGTTTGACTGCTAATAACAGCTAATTAGCCCTAATAAAAATTCTTTAAAGCCATCTTGACTTATAAATGAGACATTCTGGCAAATCAGACTAAGAGTGGGATAAATGTTTGACTGACTAAATCTGCTTGAAAATGTGCTATAACCAGTCACTGGCTGCTAGATGTCGCCCCCCGTCATGATTACATGTAAAATTTCCATATAATCTTGTGACGTTAATACAATGTCAAAAGGAATTCTACTTAAACATGTAAGTTTACGGAGTCTGGTCCATAAACTCCGGTGAAGTTTACTTAAATGGTCAACATTCAGCTTATATCAAGCCCACTTCCCTTAATGATTAATTATTTTAATGAAATAAACCTTTGATTATTTTTTAGTGTACTAAAAAAATACACAATAAAAAGAAATATTTGAGTTATATTATTATATTTGAGGCAATGAAATGTTTTGAATGTTTCTCTCTCAGTTTTAAGTTCTAATGATTGTGCACTGTGTGTAACTTAAATCTGTTTTTTATTAAAAGGGATTAAATCATTTGTTACTGGTTGACATATTACAATAATTCTCTTTTTTCAGTACAGGCAAACATTTAGATTGTACCTTTCAGCCATTCGCTGCTTACACTCAGCACCTGTGTAAAATCCAAAAAGGACTCAAATGGCTCGTCGCTGCTTAAAATTTCAGAGCAGCATTTTTGCATCTAACGCTTTTTTTAATCAGTCAGAGGACAGAAGGAGGGGGTCTAACAGCAGGTTGAACTACACTCCTTACATGTTTCAGTGTGCCCTTTGGAGTGAACGGCAATTGAGAAGAAAAGATAAGGTGCCGTCATTCCTGTTGCAGTAGGCCTTTTTATGCAAGATATGAAGTTTCAACAGCAGCTGCTATTGTAGTGTATATTATGGACTAGTAAAGAAAACTGGGTTAGAGAGATAATATTTCAATAACACAGTGGTCTGAACATAAAATACAGTGTGTGTGTGTGTGTGTGTGTGTGTGTGTGTGTGTGTGTGTGTGTGTGTGTGTGTGAATAGCTGCCAGAGGCACACCAGCAGGAATCTCTGCAGTCAAATGATTTCACATTCCCTTTTCTCCTTGGCTGCCTGTGCTGCCATTTACAAAGAGCACCAACAGAGGACGGTCATACATGTCGAGATTACACACACACACACACACACACACACACACACACAGCCGTTTGTGAACGAAGCATTGTCATGAGGCTGGGGATGCTCACAGGTAGGCACACACATACCCTCACTGATTGTATTATAAGAGTCATTGTGGCAATGAGTCGATGCTTTCACGGGGTACACAACAGGAATTAAACTGCGGTCATTGGTCAGTTTTATTTAAAAAACACTCACCGTGGTCATAAATCATCTGTTAAAAGTCACGGCTATCGCACACGTGCGCATGCAGGCACAAACGAGCACGTGGCATCAAAGAGGGATGCCCGAGAAGCTGCACCTCTGCTTTGGTCTCTGTACTCATGAGCGAGCCCGAAGTCAAGTGGTGGGGGATATTAAAACGGGAGAAGAAGAGCAAGAAGATCAAAATTACCAGAGCAGCAAAGCTGGAGGCGCAAAGCCCCAATGTGTTCCCCTCTTTCTCCCTCTCTCCCTTTCCCTCTCATCTGACGCCACATGAAGCCCTGGCTCAGGTAACTGCACTTTTTAATGATGCCATTTGCCTAATGCCTTCTTGTGCTTGTCAATCTATCTCACATTATCCCTCATCTCGCCTGTCTCACTGCATCACCCGCACCCCTTGACTTCAGCACACCAAAGAGCCTCGCCTGAAACGTCGCTGCAGCGGCCCATTAGGAGCATCCTCCAGATTAATTGGTGGGAGACGCCACTTAAAAAGGCGGCGGGGGGGGAACAACAACAGGCAACAACAACAAAAACAAGGGGAGAAGAGGACGGTGATGATGGGCAGATCTTTAATCCTCCTTCTTCCCCAGCTTCTCCTTTCTGCTGATGCAGGAGGTTCCACAAGGGCACAAACCGGGGATGAGAGAAGAAGTCAAAGACGGGGGGGATCTGTTAAGCAATAAGTTGACAGCTCATGTTGAAACTCTCGCTCTCTGTTGCTTTCGCGTCATCTCTCTTTCTGTCGAAGGAGTGCATCAATCTCTTCTGTACTCTCGTGCTTTCCCCTAACCTTTGGTCTCAGACTATACCTCCATCTTCTGCCATTTGTTCCTCCTTTAAATCCCTCTACGGCATCTTCCCCGAAACACGTCTCCAGTTCACGTGAGTGCCTTTTACTGATCTCTAACACGAGTCATCTGACAGCAGAGTAGATTTTCTTAAGAGAAGATGATAATTGGGATTGCCCCATTATGGATAAAGGATTTTTTTCCCCCCATCTGACACACATGCCGTTATGAGATTGGTATCCAAATGTTGTCACTGAGTTATGTTCCACTATGCCAGAGTGCAACGTTTGCATCGTTTATGACTGTCAAAACGATCACGTCCTTTAACGTCAAGGACGGAGCGGCTGCTCTCACTTTCCAAGGAGTGACCACAGTTTGCAAAGTTACAGACACGCATAAATTCCTTCATTGCTACTAACACAAACATAAAGATATAGACATACAATCTCTTTCTTTTCACTACACAACGCAGCACACAATGAAAGCGCACCACTACAACCACGCACACTCACACATCCCCACCACCAACACGCACATAAACACTCCTTACGTGCACCGAGCGAGCAAACATGCACGTCTCCGGCACACATATCCCAACAGAGGCTTTTATGACAGGGCTGGGTGACATGAAGTTCGCTGGATGAATAGTTTGATAGCCCCAGGCGGGTAAGGGGAAAGGATAGGCTGTAAATAGGATTGAAGTTTAAATGGAATAATGCGGCCTGGAAAAAGAGCTGGGGCCTGAAGTAGGGGCAAACCCAGAGGTAACATAGAGGTGACAGGTTCGCCCGCAGAGTGACTCAGGCAATAATAAGGCTTCTTCTTTTTTGGATGGATGGATTGATGGATGGAAGTGAGAAAAAACAAAGAGGTGTTTTAGATAAAGTTAGAATATGATACAATGGCACAGGCGGGAGAGCAGATGAGAACGCTGGCTTGGCTGCAGCAAACCACAGAAATCGATGAAGACTTTTTCAGGTTTTGCAGTGGCGGGATCGCAGACAAAGAATAATAATCATAGCATAACTAGCGTGTTTTGAAAGACGAAGGAAAGGTTGTCCTTTGGAACTGATGAGTGGACAGCCTGGTGTTCGAGTATGGGGGTGATCCCGGTAGGCCCACATTAAGAACAGAGCATGCCTTCGTTACGAGTCATTAGACAGCCTTAAAGCTGATGGCATGGGCAGAGGGAAGATTAATAAGTAGGCAACAAGAAGGCCATTCGCGAGGATGTTTGTATAAGGTTTGCATGCATTATGCTGAATGCTTGAGTAAACATACAAGTGAATATCACCTCCTGGATGACTGCACTGTGTGTGGCATGGGCTCCATCACGAGAAGTAGAAATATTTAAAATAACGAGAAGAAAAAAACACAAATTATGGGCGTAGTGTGAAATCCAGGAATATACAGTTCAAATTGGATTCTGACCTCACGCCAGATTTTGAATTGCTCCTTTTATAAATGAAAGAAAGGGAAAAAAAGTTAGCAGTCCTTTTCATTGCCTCACAGAAACTGCATATTTGTTGGATTTCTCACATATAAAGGCAATGGGAAGCTGGGAGAGATCCCTCTGTTATTTCTCCTACTTACACTGATATAAAATAAAGAAAAAACTAGCAGGCATAAAAACTATTACGTGTACGCTCTCAGCGACTATAGCTTGGGAGTAGAAGCTTCACAGTATATTAGCTGCAATTAGCGCTGCAGCAGACATCAACAAAACCATCCCTTGAATGCTATTAAATGCCCATCCAATCATAGCTGAGTTAGTACAGTCCACTGGATCATTTCTCAAATCAATGATCTCAGTGAGCACTGGGTTGAAAAAAGGAAAGGTCCACTATGCTTGATCAGCTGGATGTGGACAATTAGATTGGAGTTAGGGGACAGCCTTGATTAGCACTTTGCTGCAGGGCAGTGAAAGTCATTATTATGCAGTACTACACCACGCCACCTTGGTACTCCGTAACAGGAGGAGCTTAGAGTCCACAGTACGCAGGTTAGGTGTTTTTTATTTAACTGATTACATTACGTTCGGAAAGCTTAAGCTGGGGACTTTCTTTTCCTTCTCCGACTGTAATTTTAGGATTTGTTTGGTCATCTTATAATGTGGCTGTTTCTGTTCTTCTTCCTAAGTTTTTTTAATGTACTGAAGCTGTCACAATGATGCCAGAACAAGAAGCAAGACAAAATATAACCTGAAATGTCTAGGTCATGTAACAGTTTCAGGCTATATGAAAAGCAAAGTTACTTGGGTTTTTTCAGCTTTGCGATCTGCTTTGAATTCATGACTGACTTCAACTTTTTCTTTGCATTTGTCTCTGAAAAACATGATTTTTTTTGCCAAAGAATAATTTCACATCTTTTTCTTGTCTTATTTTGAGTTGTCACTCTTTTACATTGAAGCACCGCATCTTTTCTACAGCGCCACTGTTCTCTTATTGTAACTGTGAACCTCCTATATTACTCGTTTCAGGGTTATGTCTCTCCACAATCGCACTGTGCATTCACCCATGCCACTCAATACCACCAGCTGCAGCCAGGTAATAGTTTTAGTGCCCAAGCAGCATCAGCTATTACTCGCCTCCATGAAATTAGGCATAAAACATTCATATAGGTAGATTAAGTCTTAAAACCAGGCTAATGTAGCATGAAATGCTGCAGCCATGCACCGGCAATCAGGAACTCTGAGGACTGCCCTATTTTTAAATCAGCTGTCCAAAGTCTAGTAGTTTGTGCTGTAATACACACATATGCACATATACACATGGGAAGGGTTATGTGTAGTTTGAATTATAATATATTTTTGGTAGTTTGTGAAACAGTAAACTTTTATCTCTTCATTTCCTAAAATTTATCATGCATATGGACACTAAAACGGTCACTTATACTCAAAGAAGAAAGCTTCACAGAAGCTTCACCCGATCAAAAACTGCATCGCAACATATTTCATTGTTTTTCATCCTTACTCACCTTTTGCTGAGAAGAAAAAATAGATCAAACGTTTAAAAATTTACTGTCACTTGGAATCAGTGATGTTGCTTTATTTGAGTCAGACAGCATTTGTTTGTGAAGGCACAGCGCTATCCTGAAGTGTGATTAGCAAGCTGCATCCATAAACTGGCTTCAATCCACATACACATGCCTTCACAGAAATTAAAGGAGTGAGCAGCAGCCAGGTGCTGCTAATCAAATCCACTTAATTAATCATCGGTAAGTGTGAGCACCTTTCCAAACTTTTCCTGATCTGAAGCATTCAGATGTATGTTAGCAGAAGGCCACAGTCAGGATCAGGAGTGGATCTCTGCATAAACTGACCCCAGGTCAGACTTCAGTGCTTAGAAAACTAGCAAAAAAACCAAGACGTACATCTCAGAGTCTACAGGCCTCAGTTAGCATGATAAATGTTAATGTTCATGGCAGCAAAGTTAGAAAAACAATGAAGAAGTATGTTTTGTTTAAAAGGAAGACCAGGAGAAAGCCTCTTCCCCTTTAAAACAACATGACAGCACAGCTTAGCTTTGCAGAGTTGCTTCAGCTAGCTTCCTCTGTCTTTAAAACTGTTAACTAAAGTGGCCACACGCCTAACTCTTAGGCTCAACAACATTCATATCTTTAAGTTACAGTCCCTCCCCTACTCTATAAATAGGGTCAGTGCCTAACTTCTTTACAGTTAAGCATCGATGCAGATGCTAGCATCGTATCAAAAAGTTCATGCTAACACAGGAAATGAGCTGAAAATCAATTATCGATGCACAATATAGTTTTAGCATTGCTACATGACTGGATCAGACCCACAAAATCAACTCAGGGGATAAACTGTCAGATTCATTTCTAAGAAGCTGTGGGAAAATTAATTGGATAGGACTTCAAATGCTACAAAGGGGAACAGACTAAAAAAGGTCAGGGTTTATTGATTTGCATGTTTCTATTTGTCAAGTATTTGTTTATCGTGTTATACTTTAGAGAGCGGAGTCTGCCCCATGAAGGGAAAGTGAACAAAGAGAGATAGGCAGTGAAGCAGGCAGCAGTACTGTCGGATGTGGCTGTTTATGCTCCCCGTCACGCACGCAAGAACCACAGATGCGCACTGCAAACACGGGGGGACACACAATTTGATATGGCGCTCGCACACACTTGCAGTGACACACACATCCCACACTCAGCAGTAGACAGCAGGGTCCTGTCTCCGATCACAGCAGAGCGTGGATCTGCAGCATGGTGAGAGCAAACGATTTGAGGCATATGTCAAGTCCTTGTGGATTCAAAACAAAGCACTGTCAAGAACGCTCTGCCTTGGCCGGGCAGCCAGCTCCCTGCTCTGCTGTGCTCGGCATGCAGCGGGCGATACAATCCTCCAAGTCCAAGACGAAACCCATCATCATCCTTTCACATCGTTCTGTTCTTTGCCCCTGCAGACTGCTGTAGACTTCGTGTGTGCTGCTCCCGTCTGAGCGGCTGCCGCAGATTTGCCTGCAAGGCTAGAGAGGGGGCCGCGACACCCAGGAGACTCAGTCCATTCACATTACCCACTGTGGGAGAAGCTGTGTGTCGGGCCGGGAATGGGAGAGAGAAGGAGGATAAGAAGCAAAGAAGAGCTAGAAGACAATGGAGGAAGAAAATAAAAAGAAACTGTGTGTTTCTGTGTATGAAGATATAAGGTCTGTGAAAGATTTTTTAAATTACTTCTAACAAGAGAAACAAGTTCCAGGTCTGTAGCTTCTCTTCATGCAACCAACATAGCTCTGACAAGGCCACGTATACAGCACTGTCTGTGGATCAGGCCTGTCCTGGGAGGCAAGGTAGAGTGCACAAAGGTTGTCAGCTTTGTATGATAAAAAACCGCCAAGTAGTCCAACACCCAGAATTGGAAACACAAGGCAGGTATTGTAGCAAGTTTTGCTCGTGTTTGCACTCGTGTGTGCATTATGAGCTGAAGTTCTTTTTTCATTTAACCCTGCAAGGCCTGAACTGTGGAATAATTGCCAGAAAAATGAGTTTTAATTTGCTATCATTTTTACTATATCTGGCATTTTCATGCAATTTTTGCTTAAAGATCAATTGTCCAATTTATTCAGGGAATAATTACCATGATGACGTAGAAGTCTCAAAAACTCATCCATCAAATATGACACACTTGGCGTTACAGGGTCAAAATATGAATTTTTATCTATAGTCATTAGTGTCATTTCAAAGTGAGTCTACCCAGCCAACAATCAAAATTTCAAAGTAGCCAAATTGTGCAGGAAAAAGCCCTGGTACAACCCCGAAAAGCTAGATGCTAGAAATGAGAAATGCAAGCAGCTCTTGTATAATAATTATGACACTGCACAGAGATAGGGAAATGTGAATGTGAATGTTGGAAAAATAAAATGGTCAATCATGTTCCAAAATATAAATTTAAATGAAAACCAAACTAAAAATTACAAATAAACCTGAGTGGTCTATTCCTCTCGCCCAGGAAAACTTCTTTTCTGCTTGTAGAGAGAGCCACGAGAGGAACATCAATTTTATTCTTTAGCTACAAACTATTCCTTTAAGGCTTGCTGCTTTACAATCAACTGGCAAGAATTATTTCATGTATCAGCTTTTTTTAAAGGTGCCTCTTTTTCATCATTACAATCAAAAGTGGAAGCGCGCAAGATATAAAGGGGACATAAATGCAATTTATAGTGCAATTAGTGGATACTAAAAATAATATGGATTAAGAGATGCATGCCCCACTAATGGCATTCCCTCTGTGTTTGGATCACAATGACAGTCGGCTGCTTAAATTAAAGTGCCCTTTGATAAAAGGGAATTAAATAATCTCTAATTGCAGTATCATAATAGTCTTAAACGTCTAATTCAATTATCCACACAAGTGGTGTAAAAAAGAGTGTAGAGGGGGGAATGAAATCTTATTGAACATGCAGTGCCATGTCAAATGACTGTCTCCATTATCCAGAGTCAGGAAGTATTTCCAGCGTGCTCCTGTGCAAAAACAAAATGGTAAAAAAGAGCTTTTGTGCGCGCGCGTGTGTGTGTGTGTGTTGCTTGCTCGAGGGCAGTGTTAGGCTCGAGAGTTTGCCTTAGATGTAGCTTACTAACCTCAATAATCATAATACAACATAAGCAAATAAACAGTTTCTCTATACAAATGCAAAGATATTAGTCAACACTATTTCCCTTATGAATCCATCCATGTGTATTTGTTCTCACCTGCCACTTTCCCTTTCCCGCTTTCCCTCGCCGGTGATCAGATAATTCTGCTCCTCATTTACATTATAATAAACTAAAAAATAGTCAAAGTCTAATTTTAGGAATGAAACAAAACATATAAATAAGCCCAAAGGTGCCTGAAGATAGGAAAAATGATCAAGGATATTGTTATGGCCCTTTCTTCTTTCCCTCTTTCCCCCAAAACATGATGGATGGTTTTTCTTTGCACCCCACAGGGAAATGTATAATGGAGTTAAAACCTTGGATTGTTGAGTTCCATATAGACCTCTTCTCAAGACCCTGGAAAATGACTCTCATAATCCTTCACAGCAGGCAGGAAGGATCCACTCAGTGTGGACTTGTCGCTCCTTGAACCAATATGGCTGCCCAGACTTTTCTCTGTTTATTTACCAGTTTTCAACAGACTTGCAAATGAGATCAAAGCATTCGTGTTTACCACACACCATCCCACGTAACACGCATGCAGATGTTTTGTCCGCTACGCAGCCCCCCTGCCCTCCCTTAAACATGTTGCTAATAGTATTCATCCTCCTCGGTCTTTAGTATGTAAAACTGATATGATAGATGATCGCAGGAGACACCGAGCAGGCTGAAGCACACTTGTGGTGGCGATACACGACGCACGGTTCACAACAGAGTCGACCCAAGGCCTCGGCTAACGACTCCTTGCCAAGTAAATGATGATAAACATAAGCTTCCCTTCCACCAGTGAGTGCGCATTACCTAATGATGTTCAATGGCGGTGGTGAGCAGTAAAGACAACAAATATATTATACCAATGCATCTTAAATGGGCATCCCTAAGGAAACCCATCTGAATTGTAAATTCATGCACGAGGCTCATTTTTCATATGCGGCAAGGGTAAAATTCCAAACAACTGTGTACTTAATGTGCAATGTTTTTTGCATTTTTACATCTTTATGGGCACTTACTGGCATCTGTATCTATTTATTTATATGAAATGCGCAGCACTTACCCATTGTCAGAAATGGACTAGGTTTAGATTGATGTTTCTATGCAGTAGTCGCCACAGGTCAAACTTCTCACAGTTTGTAACCATGTTCCAAATATGAGAAAAGGAAAAAAGAAATTAAAATGTGAAGCTTTTTTTAATGAGTCTTAATATATTCAGGCTACGCAGCTGTCACACTTTAGATTTTCCACCAAGGAACTGTATTCATTTGGGGCTCTGCCTTAAATTGGAGCAGCAACATCTCCTTTATTATTTTTCCAGTCCTCCATATTACTTTCAACACTAACTTATGTTTTGTCATGCATTCCAGTGCAGCGGATTGCGGTTTGGGTCTAAATCCACTTTCTTGGAATTTAAAGTTTAGTCAAGATCCATTACAGTGTATTTTGGGGGGGGGTTAAGTCAGTTTGTACACTCAGGTGGCCACAAAGACCCTTTATACTAAGGGGCTAATGATTAGTCGGAACCAGAGACCTCGTGTAGGTTAATTTCAGAGAAATCAAGCTGCCTTTGAGAGACACAAATTGCAAGAGACAGCAGGCCAGGCGGAGAATGAATGTTGGCTTGACTTGAAATGATTGTGAGATGGATACCCAGCCACTGCTTCGGTGTTGCGGCAGGTAAAGCCTCTCGAATGGAAGGAAGGGGGAAAGCTTGGGACAGAACAAGCATCCCAAAAGTGGAACATGATCTGATAAGCCTGGAAAAGGCTCAAAGTTGGTGACATCTCTGCCAAGGGCCTTTCAGCAGCTGCAATTGAAACTGCCAGTACGAGCAGGTCTCCTGGGACAGATGGAATGGAGTGTATGCGCACAACACCAACCGAGGCCACATGCACGCAGAGCACATACATGACATTTACAGCTATGTACATACACCTCTATAGGCCACCAGGACACATAAACACAAACTTCCACAACTTTGGATATTCCAATCAATGATGTTCAGGTTAAAGTGTGAGCATATGTTAGAGTCAAACTACAGCACCTGAAATAGCTTCCCCCGAAAATCGTCTTCAGTTGTACGGTAGACTGCTGAGTTTCTGAACTCTGATCATTCATAAGCCGATTCAGATCTCAAGTCACTTACCTCAGAACGAAAGATAAAGAGAAAGGGAGAGAGAAAAAAGCGATGCTTTGATTCCCTCTGGGCCCACCCATACCAACAGCGTTGTAGGGACTGTGGATGAAAGCATCCAAAAAAGGGCACGTATATCTGCTCCTTAAGTCAAATATGAGAGAGCTGGAACCCATTCTATTTCTGACAATCTGAACTGCGGGTTGTCTGGGTGGGTGTAGCACTGAGAGCCTCTAATGGGGAGGTTTAAGTGCATTTCAAACACACACACTGCCTCGTGGCCTAGCAGCCAAACACTGAAAAATAATTCAGTAAATAAAAGAAAGCTGCAGAGCTGCCTTCTTACCAGAAATGTAAACTTGTGTTAAGATGGATATCTGTAACTTTCTGCTTAAATGACACAAAGAAATTCCTCAGCTGCAGAGGAGATTCTCCTGTAGATTTTTTTTGATATGTGAGGTCAATTATCTCCTCTCCTCCTTTCATAATAACAATGAATTAAATGAACTTGTGAAACAGGAGAGAGGTCACCCACAGTGAGACTTATCAGCTCTGCAGCTCCTTTAATCTCTGTGCAGTGTTTCTCTTTTTTTTAAAGATCTTAACGGTTTTAGTTAAAACTGCATTTTCATCCACAAGTAAATATACTTGTTATTTGTGTATTATTTATTTTAGTTTAGCAAAAAAAAAAAAAAAAGGAAGCACCAGACAAACATGGCTCGCAGCTAGCATAGCGGAGCCTTTAGCTATTTTTGAGTCAAATTTCTGAGGACAAGCGGAGACCAAAACCAGAGCTTAAAGGATAATTAATAATGAATTTACATCCACCATGTTTAGTGACCATGAACAAAACTCTAACTACATGTTCAACATTTGCTGAGGGTGTTAATGGTTAAGTATTAGCTTACAAGTTCAACATATTAGCTAAAAAAGGTCACAATATATCAGGCATATTTTCTGCTTTGTGAGTGACCAAAAACATGCAATAATGGAGAAGTTTAACAGATGGAAGTGTCGAAAATGATATATTTATCTACATTATTGATTTAATGTAGAGGAGATGGTGATAATGAACATTAGTTTGGATGAGCAAATTTCTTAAAATGCTAGTTTATTTTTTCTTTCGTCTGCTATAGCTTGTAAAACAAACTGAGACAACCCTTACATTCAAATGACCGTGAACAGGTAAATAAGCTAAAAAAAAAATACCTTAGTCCATCTTTTTTTTAAAAAATATCACCTAAAACACATACACATGCATACAAACATATACATATTCACCTCTTCCTCTCTTCTTTTTCGAGGGCATGCCAGCAGGGGAGACCTGGTTTGTCATCTATGGTTCTGGGGTTGCTGCAGGGCTGCTGAGGCTTTCAGCCACCTTGAAAGTGCTTAGTATCGCCCTTCTGACACATAAAATAACACATAGGCACCCATACGCATGCACAAAAACACCTCTGTACTTTTCATTATTCCCAGAGTTGAAGGCATATCAAAGAAATACCAGGGGGCTTGCTGCTAGCGTGTCACCAGGGTGGACGCTGGCTGTCACACACAAATGCAGACACACAGAAATGGACGCCTGGCTAATGCCTTTTCTTTTTCTATCTGCGGGCTGCATGACAAACAAAGACCTTTACAAGAAAACAGAAGAAGGTCTGAATCTTTGTTGTCACTGGGATCTGTGTAGCTTGGAGAGAATCTGCTGAGGCAAAGAAACATCCTCAAAAGCAAAGAGAAGTCATGCAGCTCGTGTATATGAGTGTGTTTGTGTGAGCAGTGCATATGAGAAGGGTTTGCTTAAGACAAATTTCTCTTTTGCTATTTTTTTAAGTGTGTATTTCACAAAAATGTGATAGGAGTAACAGTAATTTTGTTCCCATACTATTACAAAGAGAATCAAGCAGCATGCTTCATTAAATTATATGACAATGTAATCCCCTAGTGAATAATACTAATTACCCATGTCAAAATGTAACATGAAATGAAAGACTTCCAAAGTCAGAGGTTTGTGTACTCAGAAGTGCCTCAGGTAAATCTAGTAAACATCATGTGATGAGTAAACAAAGGGTTAATGAGAAGAACCTATGACCACCAGTTTTCATGCCAACATTTACTCCCTCCACCCTATGAAACATCCCCAGATGATGTCGTGTTGCTCCGTGTATGCATCCATCTATCCTTCTATAACTTCCTTCATATTTGCATCTCAATCTCTTTCATCTTGTTCCGATGGCTCCCGGTCTCACTTGCCTCGACTCCTTTTACCCAGCCCCCGTGGCCCTTGGATCTCCCAAACAGCCCTGCACGGGCCCTTCCCACCAGTCAGCCAGCAGCCATCTGTCTGTTCATCCGTCTCCGTGCCCGGCTCATTTGGCCGCTCAGTAGGACTGTGATGACTCTCCATCACTTGCGATCTCTTCTTATCAGACCCATGCGGTGGGCCTAATTAGTCGGTGGGCTTTTGGAAGTGCCTGGCGGGTCCTGGAGCAGCCTGACATACGCCAGAACTGGGGTTAAGAGGTGGCCAGCGGGGCCTAAGAGGTGGTTTGCTCTATCCCCTTCAGCAAAGCTAAATGGGAGTAGAGCAGATTGATATGGAAAGCATGAATATTCCTCATTCCTTCATTATGTTAAGAATGAAAGACAGAGGTGTGGAAAGAATCAGTTTTTCCACTTCTGCTTTTTCAGACATTTACATTTTTGTGTCTTTTTTGCTCTAAGTGGGAACAAACAGTGTCCTTAGCAGGATGGTTCACTGCCCTGGAGCCAAAATAGCATATTGGAAAGGTTTTGTCAAATGATGGAGGTGTGTGGTGAAAAAGTGGAAGAACAATTGATTTTTTTTTTGAAGAATACTGCACTAGAATACCAGATAAACTGCCAATAGGCAAGTGTTTTGCTTTAACGTATTATGATTAAGTAATTACTAACTGTGCAACGTGATGGGTATAGAATAATAGGACTATTCACTATTGCTTTCACTATATAACCTACTTGTTATGAAATCTCTGATAATAGGAAGGCACCCAAAAGAAGATGACAATAGCCTTTTTATATTCTAATAGCTACCAGTAGCTTTGCAGAAAACAAAGAGACCTATGTTGGAGGAGCTGAAAAGGGTTGGTAATGAAAAATGAAACAAGACTGTGTTTCAGACACAGTCCAACCAATGCCTACTAATGTCTAGTATAATACAATCAGGCCTCGGAAAGCAATCCCATCTTTCCAAGGAGCGCAGAAGGAATTGGAGGCAGTGTCGATTGCCGCTTTGAACCCACAACATATTAAATTCATTCTTTCCATGTATACTCTATGTATGCATAAAGTTTTATGTTTTCTTGAATACTTGCATTTATGACATTTAAAGAAAAAGTGCTTTTTCATTATAAGCCAAAGGCAGTCTTTGTTTCATGTAGTGTAGTGGTGACAAGCCCTAAACAACAAACAGTTTTTATAAAAAATAAAAACAGTTTTTGTCAAACCAAAATCCAGGAGCATGTTTGAAAAAGAAAAACTAATTACAGCTCATGATTCAGTAGTTTCTAAAACCACCTTTAGCAGTAATGCTACATGGAAGTATCTTTTGTGTATGACGTTATCAGCCTCTAACATTGTTGTGGAGTGATTTTGGTCCACTCTTCTTTACAGTGTTGCTTCAGTTCATTGAAGTTCATGGACATTTATTTATGCACAGCTGTCTCAAGATCCCAACACAGCATTTCACATACAAAGGAGTTCATGGTTGACTCAATGGCTACAAGATCCTCAGGTCCTGTGGCTGCAAAACAAGCCCAAATCATCACGCCCCCACCACTGTGCTTAATTGCTGGCTTAAGGTGTTTGTATTGATGTGCAGTGTTTGGTTTTTGCCAAACATAGCATTGTGACTAAAGACCATTTTGATCTCACCTGTCCAGAGGACATTGTCCCAAACGTCCTGTGGTTGGTTCAGATCAGATGGTGCTATGTTCTTCTTAGAGAAAAGAGGCTTTCTCCCGGCAACCATTCCAAAAAAGCCATACTTGTTCAACCTTTTTACTGTCATGAACTTTAAAATTTAACATGCTAACTGAGGCCTGCAAAAGCCTCAGTTAATTAAAATGCAAAAAAAAAAAATTGAGCATGCCGTAAATTATGTGAAACCAACAAGGTGATGACAGGAGAGATGTATGAAGCTGGTGGAAAAAAAGGGAAAGGGAATAACACAGAATAGGTGGAGGAAGACTCAGCAAGAGAAGAAAAGAAAAATAGAAGAGGACATAGACCTGACTGAATTATGTCTGTGAAGTGCCACGCAGACTTTGGGGTCATATTATAGACATTGACAGGAGTGTATTTATCAGTTACTGGAAATGATCACTGTAGCCTTTCACAAAAAATGAGAGGGTGTTGCAGGGCCTCCCATCCATGATGGATGCAGCTCGTTTGCTTCTCTTTCCAAGTCTGTGTGTGCGTTTTTGTTTTTTGTGGCAGATTAAATGCAGAGTTGTGTCCGTTCCTATCAGTGCTTTTTAAGTCATCTTTCTGAACACCTTGTGACACAAATCCAACAGGATCATCATTAGCTCCAAACAATTTTGAAGTGTACAGACAGGATTTTGACAGTCCATGTCAGCAAACCTAATGTGAAGTGATTACAGTAATAAAACTACTAAAACCATGTTAGCTTATTTTGCAGCATATAGACAGAGTATGTGCAAAGTGCATTGAAGTACATCAATATCTCAAATATTAAAATTTGGCGAAATCCAAGTCATAGTAGATGGCACTGTAAATTAAAGAAAGATGAATACGTCAGCTTAAAAGGATTCAAAAATAACATTCAAAACACGCCGTAATCATTTTCACTGAAGACACACAAAGATGCCGTTAGCCTCTTTCAGCTCTAACTCATTCACATCTTTATTGTACTGCAGACAAAGCAGATCTAGTGTCCTTAGGCGAGTTATGCATCCCTGGGTTGGAGCATCTATGTGGCACCATGTGTATTTGTCATACATTAGACAGCCTCTGAGCCATGACAAATTCTCAGATACACACTTACACACACACACTCTCTCACACAGGTAAACAGACTTCCTCCTTCGTCTGAGCCGGTCAGATCCGTGTTTGGCTTCCTCATGACAGAGCCCAGGGTGAAATACAACACCGGCGAGGTAAATTAAAGAGATGAATGCCTGCACTTTGGCTCACTTAGTGGCGCTCTCCCCGTCTAGCGCTACCCTTCATGTGGCTTAAGGTGTGTTTGTTCATGCAACAAGGTCGCCCAATTAAACCCCCGCCTCTCATCCGTCGCTCGATCTGCTTCTATCTCGCTCTCATTTCTTCTTCTTCTTCTTCCTCTGTTCTCCCAAGGCGGTCATTCTCAGGTGATTATCAGAGACCAGCTTTCCTCCAGTTTCAGAGATTCCCAATGAAAGATGACTGCGGCTGCTGAGGAGTTATAAGTGGTTCCTTTATCTTGGGAACAAGGGGTAGCTGATTTTTAAGGATTGTGGCTTTTGTGTCACGAGTGACACCATGATGTAGTGAGGAAAGCTGTAGGGTGAACAAACAATTGGGTGAATAAACAATGACAGTAAACTGCAGAGGTCTGTTATTGTGTTTCAAACCAGCACACACATACGCCGTGCTCACGGCATTTTTTTTTTCTTTTTGTAGACTTTACTCATCCTCTGCACTGTCTTTCTCAAATCTTTTCCTTTGCACTGTGTGAAAGTTTGCTCCTTCAGATGTTTAAAGATAAAAGGGTTGCAGAGATCATGAGCTTTAAAGACACTCGGTGGATTTTACCTGAGGAACAAAAAAAAAAGTTCTCACACCTCAGCTTTGGAAGCTGCAGCTATAAGAAGGACACGCGGGCACCATGCTGGCGAGGTCGGGATTGATTTAAAGGGAACGTCTCCCTTTCAAGCTTTCTCCACAAACACATGCGAGCACGCACAGGGAATCTACACGCGCACTCTCTTACGAGTAATCATTCAGCGGAGACGTGTGCAGGTGGCTCAGGAGAAGAGGCAAAGGAGAGAGTCAAAAGCTTGACTTAAATGAGAGAGAATGACCGCTGGCGCTGCTGTAGCGGTGTTGGGGTTTGACAGCAGCCCGAGCAGAGGCCACTTTGACTAATTGGGCTAATTTGGCAGCGAGGGAAGAAAAGGAGTCTCAAAGGACCGAGTGGCTACTCTTTTCATCATCTCCCTCGCCTCGTCTGAACTCACTCTCACTTTCACCAACTCTCCGTCTTTTCCCACTCACCGGCTCACTCGCTTGCTCCCCATTTCGCTTTCTCTTTATCTCCCTTTAATAACCGAGCTTCATCTTCCAATCAAGGGATAGATAAGCCATCTGAAGTCACCTGGCTGTCAAAGCCATCCCCATCCATTTCAAAGAGGCATATGGAAACGGCGCTCGCACCAGAGCGTGGCCCGCAGTGAGGATATGCTGCTCGGGGTATGTAGTTCTTCTAGCTTTGTGCCTATTTATCCTCCTTCAGTTTTTTGGGGGGGGTTGTTTTTTCCTCCATAACAAAGCTGCCAGCAATACCCCGCAAGCTCGGTGTTGATTGAAAGATTAGCAGGGCCAAGCCACCAAGTGAAACATGATACACAACAACATAAACAACAAAAAAGAAGCATAGAGAGATGCAAACACATACCCTCCTGGAAAGCAGCACCAAGTCAGAGTACATGCCAAAGAAAAGATAATCTGCTTTGTGAAGGTTCCTCAGGGCAGTGCAAAGACTATTCTCCTCCAATATCAATAAAACATACGGAGAACACATTACAGAGCTGTGTTTTAGTGGTGTAGGTACTCTGAATTTAATGCATTGTGGCTCCTCTTCTGGGTTCTGATGGGACGAATTTGTATTATTTTGCTACCTGACCGTGGAGATGAATGATAGTCTATGTGACATGTTTCCGGAACACTCTCTTCTTCCTCCTGCCTTCCCTCTTCATCCTCAGCCCTTGGCACTGGCAGACTCACTGGTCATCTGCACCAGTGGGATAAGGGGAAGAAGGGTGAGTCTGAGACACAACATATGTTATTCGCTTTTCCAATAGTGTGATGCCTCGCAGGGAAATTTGTGCTATCGCATTATGACACAGAAAATGAAAGAGGCTCCATTGTGCCCCTAAGATGGAGTACGGACAGCCAGAAATAATATCTAGAACGTAGACACTGGGGGCTGGTGACAGCCGGACTGCATGGAGACATCACAAACAATATATCTGACTTCAACTTCAAAAACAATCATGCCAAAGATAGAGAACGATAAAAAAAAAACCCAAAACAACACAACACTTGCAAGAATTATGCGTGTGTCTGTTTGGAGTCAAGGAGGGATGGAGAGGAAATTACATATTGAGTTCTTTTGTTCCTCTTTGCTCTTCTGCGTCTGTCATCTCGAATTTGTACGCAGATAAAAGAAAAAAAAATCACATATCAATACGAGCGGGAGAATAATAGATGATGTAAGGTTTTGAGATAGGGCTGGAAAATGCCCGGAGCATACATTCCCAGCCCCAGCCAGTCAGTTTCTGGCAGATTGTCACTGTTTGCTATTCTTAGTGGTCGCTTTTCTAAAAGGCTAAGGAAGATTAGCCCACTTAACAAACAGACGCGTCTGCAGTAGAGCAAATGACTACATTTAAAGCATCAATTAAAAGCGCAGACCATATAACGAACAACATTCATAAATAAATATGTCGCTAAACGCATCAACCAACTATTGTCAGTCTCTATTCTGTCTTCACGCTTGTTTTGATCATAAAACAAGAGAAAGTTCAGAGTTGGGGGGGTGGCAGTCTGCCTGTATACTTTAAATTGCAAAGGCCTGCTATTGCATGCAAGTAATCCTCGTATTTTATGCACATATGTAATCAAACAGAAATGACATACGTGTACAACATGCAGGGGTTTTAGGATAATAGCTCATAATCACTCCTATTTGTGAGAAACATGGGGCGTGGTATGCGTTTACATATATATATTTATCCTTGGAATTGTTCACGCTCATGCATCAGAAAGCTCGACACCCGCACTCTGCATGTAAGCTCATTGTAAGACTGTCACACCCAGAAATTTACAATCACTTAACCGGATATTTCACGATGGTGTATGATCAGAGCGGGGCATTTACATCTCAAAGGTGGAGGTCTTACACGTGTGCGACTGCGGGGATAAATGCATGTAGAATTATTAAAAATGTATCTGCAAACAAAAACTGATCCACCCAGTGTGTGCTTAACTGTGTAGTCTTTGAATGCAAGATATAGCACCTACTGGTGTCTTCATGTTAAATAATATGCGCTATGAGAGTCAATCACACCCTGCATATAGCTTATCTGTCATGTGCATGCAGGGCAAAGGTCCTGTGTAGTATTACCTGGTCATTTTTCTATATTCTGCATAATTATTACTACTGTTCTTGTACAGTGTCTACATGTGACTCTGTATCTAGGTAGCTGTAAAAGAATATAAAAAGTGGAATCTGCGCGACCTCAGAGACACTTTCTAACCCAACACTGAAATAACATGTTTGTACACCAGCGCACAGGGAAGGTCAGGAAGGGCTGAGATGCACGCAGGAACAACAACACAGAAGAACACGTGTAAACATACAAGCGCAGGAGGTTCAGAAACAGCACGGGTCGTCAGCAGCGATCCCAGAGCTGCGCTGCCAGGGTTCTCGTGGCGGGGGATCTGCGGGGTCCGTTCAGTCCTCTGTAACAACACTATGCTGCCAAAAGTCTTCGTTTAGTGTCACAGCTCTGAATTTAGCAATGTCAAACAAGCAGGAGAGAAAGGAGAGGATACAGAGGGATAAGGAGAAGTAAAGAGGGAATGAGCAGAGGGAACCGAGAGCAGGTACAGAACAGCTTTAGCCTGATAGTGAATAAGGTAATAAGATGTTTAAATATTACTGAATTTCCAAAATATGGGATAAATAAAATAGTTATGATTATAATTCTTATTTTCTATTAAAATTTCCAAAGCAAGACAGGTTCTTTTACCATATATCTTTAACTAAAATGCCAAAAATGAAAAGTGTTGTGTAATGGCACTGACAACACATTACATGTAACTAATGATTTTCAGGAGCAGGACTAGAGCACGGGTTATATTGCTTCTTTAAATAAAATAAATAATATTCTGCATTTGTTACCAAAAGACTCAGTGTGTTCAAAATTACTTGAAAAAAGTTAAAAAAAATAAAATAAATAAAAACAGTATGAAGAAGCTTTTTTTAACGCAAAGATAAATATCTATCTTCCAATCGCCCGGGCTGATTTTGGCTCCTGGAAAACTCAAGTATTAGTCCTGTGCAGAAGAGATAAGGAAGGATCTGGGGTGAAAATATGGCTGCAGCTCATCAATTAAAGGAGCCAAAAAGTCAGGAGTGGAAAAGGAGCACAGAGAGCAAAGGAAGTGTTAATGGGAGACATTTCAGGAAAGTGAGGAAAAGGTTGCACACTTTATCACAGTTTATCAGACTAACTTAATGTGAGTGATACGTTTTTTACGGCTAACAATATTTTATTTCATAGCGAGCCTCTCATGTACAAACAGAGAAAAAAAATACATAAACATAATATTGCTGCCTTTTTAGTAAGAGAAGATAACCTGGAGTCTCTTTGAAAGGCCTCTGCACTAACATCACTATCAACACACACACTGAGTGAAGGATGCAGCTGAGCTGACACAGGCAGGTCTGGGTCACCCCTTCGCCCGGCTCCGCAGAGACGAAAGGGGCAGATTTGATTGGCTGTGACAGATCCTTGACGTGTAATTGCTCTAATCACTTGACGGCTCCCGACCGGAACCCCCTCTTCTATACCCTAATCTTCCTCACTCCCCCTGTTTGCTTGCTGGTCGGCGCAGCAGCATCACCAGGGTGTGAGCGGATAACTTCGCCTTTCTGTGTTGACACTTATACACAAACGTCTCTAGTTAGCATGATCTCTTGGAGAAGGGTTCCCCTGTCACTCTATTTTTCCTTCTCTGTCCATCATCTTTTTCAGTCATCACGCCAGTTGTGTAGTTTCATCTTCAGGTGAATCACTGCCACGTTTTCCTCCATGGCTAAGATAATCTACTCTAGATCCCGCAAAGCTTACACAGCACTACAGTATCCTCTGTCTGTGGCTCTGTGTTGAGATTCAGCGCCTTTACCCGCTCTCTCGGGCAAGAACAGAGAGAGAAGCAATGAGACAGAGAGAAAGAGAGCGATAAATGTGCCGGAGAAGCAGGACAACAGCCGATAATGCTAGATGGACCAAAAAGGGGGTGGGCTGACTGTCACAGGGAAAAGGGGACTGTCTAGATATCTAACCACCCCCTAATCCAAGGACTGCCACCCCCACGCCTCCACGCACACCCATCCAGACCCACCCTCCTCAGAAAAAGAGACCATCAATTAGGGGCAGTGGGTTTCGTCCCCTAGCCAGCCCGCCGCTCCGCTGAGCTGCTGCTTAAACGGCTGCGGAGGAGCTGGAAGAGCAAAAAGGAGGAGGAAAGTAGCTATAGGTAGGTCTCTCGCTGTCAACTCCACTCATAGGTAGCACTGCATTCATGGCCCTTAATTATATGTGGGTTGTCAGCACTGGTAGAAAATCCAGCCAGTGAGGAAGCAAGAGAGAGAGAGAGAGAGAGAGAGAGAGAGACTGGGCCACAGGAGAGTATAGTTAGTTAGATTGGCGAGCAAGTGATGAGACAGAGATGACAGGCAGGCTACCCGTCCTGCGACGACTCCTTTATCCATCCGATCGCCCCCTCACTCCATCCTTAGCTCGAATTGACTGAGAAGGTGAGGTGGAGCCTCCCTGCTCTGTCTTTCGGGGTAATGATGGGGGCTGTCTCGGTCATTTAGCATTCCCCTTCAAAACTGAAGAGCCCCAAAAACGAAATCGATATAATGCATCGCCATTGCAGTCCTTTTCTCAGATGATTTGTGTGCACTTAGTCACGGCCACTGCACACATCGTCTGGTTGTCTTCAGACAGGTCGTGGTGGATTTTTCTGGTCCAGTATTGCTTTATTGCTTCTAAAACACATGAAGGTTACTCTTATTACTGCTAGTTACTCTCTTACCCATCTCACTTCAACACAGGATGATATTTGAGTCGCAGAGCGGTGGTAGTGTTATTAGGCTGATGCTAACAAGACTGCCAATCTGGTTAACAACCAAAAGCAGGGTAGCTTAAAGGAGATTGTATTGTCAAGGATAGACAGCTGTGATCTAAATAATAATCTTATCTATATCCAGCTGGTGTTTTTATTGTACTATAATTACATTGGTAAATGAGACATTAGACCCTCTCTTTTTTGAATGAAAACTAAACATGGTCAAGAGTTGAATGCACACTTCTTCCTGTCCATAATCAGTCAAAAGCTAAACCATATTACCTGCAAATAGTAAGTGTAATAAAGGAAAGCTTTAACTCTATTTGACGCTGACCAATAAACAGGACATCCTGGTTATTAAGTGCCTGTAGGAAGTGAATATATATCCGCAGAGATAAACATCGAGACTCTTTGGCTATAAGTGGATAATGCGGATAGGAAATTAGAAGAGAGAGAGGCCCTGAATGCATACATGCAAACATATGACATAAACATAAACATTTATGCAAACATAAACACATATATGTGTTTATGTTTTTAAGCTGTCTGGAACCCTCAGGGTTGCCCACAAATAGTCCTCAAGTTATTCCTACTATGTACAGTACGATTCACAGCACAACTTGAAGAGCATGATCTACATGCAGCACCGTAGTGAGGCTGTGTAGTACACTATCAGTAAAATCTATCTTAAGAAGTTAAAGCAGAGAAGTCCCATCATATCGGTTTGGCTTGGATTTATGCTGTTTCCTCACCACTCTATGAAAAGAATACGGTGCTGCTTGCAGTTCCAGTGAAAGGTCCACAGAGCCACAGAGTTCATTTTCCTTTGCTCAAAGAAGCTACTGCAGATGTTTAAATAAAATGAAAAAAGGTTACTTGTTGAAAACAATTTCTTTCCTGCCAAGCGTGAACTGAAAAAAGACCACTCTGCCTTTTCCTTTACATAGAAGCCTATACAGCCAGGAGGCCATTAGCATACATTAGCATGAAGACTGAAAGTAGTTGCTTGGGTCACCAACACGTCCAAAGCTTGATAATTAATGTGTTGTAGTGTAGAAATACAAGGCACTGGTGGGTGTATTTTTAGATTTATAACATTTCTGTTAAATTGTCTTTATTATATTTATATGTTTTATTTGGATAGCTTTCCCGTCAGTAAGCTAATCCACTGCTAGCTTGTTTTAGCTTGGCATACACAGACGTAGAAGAGGGAGCCCATTAATGTTCTCATGGCTCTAAAAGGGTACAATGGTGATTGGGCTTTTCAGACTGTGGCACCACGGTTGTGGAATTCTCTCCCAATGTATCTTCGCTGCACGGACTCCATTGATTCTTTTAAAAAACAGCTGAAGACATTTTTATTTAGAAAAGCATTTGATTAATTTCTTCTTATGCTGTTTTTATAGTTTTATTGTTTTACATTGTTTTATTTACTGTTATATTGTTTTTATATTTCCATTTCCTGTGTTGTAAAGCAGTTTGTGATTTTTATCTGTGAAAAGCGCTATATAAATAAATTTTACTTACTTACTTACTTACTTACTTACTTACTTACTTACTTACTTACTTACAAGTTCCCAAAATCTCTGACTAACATTATTAACTGGTGATAGTTTCTTCTGTTCTTCTTTATTTATTCTGACCAGATTCTGTTCGCCATTCTTTTGTCGGACCTCCTACGCTGCTATCAAAAATAGCCACAGCTGTTATTTTTAGTGACATAGACTAAAGAGCTACTCCTGCAATGCTTCCAAAAGGTGTTGAAGTTCATTTGGTGAAACTGATTCCTTGTCTTGAGCCAATGCGTTCAGCTCAAAGCCAGAACATGACCCAGTTGTACAAACTTGGATGCAGGTTTGAACGTTGCCTCTTGGTGGGTTTGGTTTGATCCAAAAAAAACATCTTTAATCTTTACTGGAACACACATTTTTTTTGAGATAATAACTGATTTTCTTTATTCAAGTTAATATCAACCTGCTAGATACGACAGTAGCAAAGTAGGACCGCTGAACAGGGAATCATGATGAAAACAGGCATCTCTGCAGAGTCCAGTCAAAAAGGAAAGTTTCTGATAAAGGAAAGTTCTCTTGCAAAGAAATGTCTGAAGCCTATGAATGCGAACAACTTTGGTGTTTAAATCTGGTTCAGCAAACAGTTTACTGAGTATTCCCCCGGGTTTCTTCAGTAAACACCACTGGATCCTGCTGAGAGTGACGAGTGTGGTGATTCCACCTTAGAATAAATCTCCGCGCTCAGCCCTCCAGCCCAAACAGGCAATCTTCGTCATGTCCTTCAGGGCCTCGGTCCCAAAACAAAGAGCAGAGCACCTGGGACCCTAACAGCTGATTACGTCTACACACAAACGCACCATGCAAACCAGGGTCAACAACAAGAAAACAAGCAGGCACGCAAAGGCTGTGTTTCAGAAGCAGGTCACTTTATTTGTCAAATCGGTTGTTTGTCATCGTTTTCTAGGAAGCCTGGTTCCAATGTAGAAAGTAGCCACAAGCATCTTTCCACGAGATGTCCAGCAATTAGACCAGCTATGCAGCTTGGTTTTTCTTTATCAGTCAAGCAGACCCTTGTTTGAATAAATGTCTAGGACAGTTGACATTATCTTGATTACATCTTACTCTAAATAACCTACTCACCAGCCTTAGAAACATGTGGGGTGGGATAACTTTGATGTGCAAAGAAAGTCCACTAGAGACACACAAAAAAGATATAAAAACCGTATAAACCTTGAACTGTTTAATCATTGGTAATCTATTCTGTTAGTCCTAATAAAGCTTTTTAGCATTTGAGGCTAATAGTTCAAAACGCTGGAGCTGACACTGACCTCAATAGAGCCAAATGAAAGTTGTTAGTGCCGGGTCATTACACTGCTAAACTGGGGTGTCACACAGATGGCTATAGGAGAGATGACATGGGTGGACATGCCCTTCACTCTCACTCCTCACCCATGTCTGTCCATCTATCTATTTATGTGTACACATTTCTACACTCACCAAAGCATCTCATGGGTCTCAATGGATATATAACAGAGCTCCCGTCGTCTCCTGAGAAAAACAAATATAAAAACAACAGCAGCTACCCAAAATCAGAAAATAGCAATAAAAATAATGACGATGACGTAAAAGTCTGAGCGGGGTGGTGCTGGTGCACAAATGAAACTCGGTAACCCGAGGCTCCTTTGTCTTTTCGAGTTTCTGTTTTATGAGTCACCTTCTCTCAGCTGACATACAGTACGAGCCACAGATGAATCTCGTCTTTCGCCAGTGCTGTTGCAGCTCTGGTGGCTGGAACGGCTACCTGTAATGAAAGGCCTATAACTGTTCCTGCTAGAAATGAGGTGTGACAGTTAAATGACACAGACTCACAGTGAGGAACAACACATGCGCACAAGTCTGCATTTAAACCACACAAACGCAGAATTCGTCACGTTTTCCTTTGCTTTCGGTGGTCAAACTTAGAACTACCTCGGGCAACAAGCATTGACCTTGGCTGATATAGAAAATGTAAAAACACACATTTTTAACTAACTCAGCACCCAGAAAACAAATTCAGAACTATTCTGTTAAACAAATCCATGTCTTTATAGCCTTACTGAAAGTTTCCCCCTCCTTTCCTGATGCTGTCCTACTTACAGATATCTGAGTGTATCATCTCAGGCTGACAGATCAGAAGGTCCTTGTGCTTTCACCTCTCCTTTTCTTTTTTCTTCTTCTGTGTTTATTCAGTGGCATCAACTGTCATCCAAAACCTTTTCTTTCTCTCTTTTCCTCCCTCTTGCACTGCAGTCCATGTGTCAAGCTTTTGATCTGTTTGTTTGTATGTAGAGAAATGCTAGCATGACAGCATGCTGATTACTAATTGCAGGCATTTAGAGTGATTCACTGACACGCGCAGCGGGGTGTATGTCTTATTAATCCGACTGTAGCTTTGCATGTGGACAAAATAGGAACGTTTTTTTATTTAACATTTTCTATTAGGGAATAAAGGCCCATTTTCTCACAGAAAGCCGACTCTCATAGAACGTTCACAAAGCAAATATTTAGTTTTTGTTTATGTAAATGAAAATGTATGAATATTTCTGTGCCTTCCATCAAAAAGGTTGGCCTTTTTATTTAAATAAAAGCCCTGAAATTTGTTTTAATCCCATTAACAGTCTTGTTGAGTCTGTTCAAACTTTTTTTTTTTTTGACATTACTAGGCTGGGTCATAGCCTGCCTGCTCATCACTGTAGCAAAGTGCACTGGCACAACTGTCCACACTATCAACAACAGCATATTTTTACTCTTAATTTGCTGGTTTGTTTGTGTTTGTTCAAGTCAAGTCAGCCAAGAGGACCTCAGTCAGATCCTGAATCAATAAGTCGTACTAACTTCACCTTATTGCAAAGTCAGGGAAATAAAAACATTTCACTCTTGGCTATTATGTAATAAATAACTCCCATTCAGTGTGAAAAGCCTTGGAGTCTTATCTTTTGAAAAAATAAATAAATAAGATCTCTGGAAACAGAGCGGCAACTTTCAGTTTCCTTT
Source organism: Haplochromis burtoni (assembly GCF_018398535.1). Taxonomy (NCBI): domain Eukaryota; kingdom Metazoa; phylum Chordata; class Actinopteri; order Cichliformes; family Cichlidae; genus Haplochromis; species Haplochromis burtoni. The sequence continues at coordinate 188,490 of NW_024582692.1, read as the reverse complement.
ATTGCTGCTGTTAGTCTACTTAGTTTGGTAGCTGTCCCTGTGAAAGCCCACAGCATGTTGGTGCTTTAAAGGCATCCCGGAATAAATCAAGACTACTCAAGATTAACGGTGGCAAATTATTCATGAAGCCAAGGTCTCCTGGCCGGGAATAGCACAGTGTCCTGGGTGACATGTCACAAAGCATAGGGCTTAGAGAGAACACACACACACACACACACTCTCAAAATCAAACCCGTCTCTCTGATAGCACTGCTGCCACCCAACACAGCTCCTGCTTAAATTAAGTGTTTTGATTATTCAGTAAGTGTACATACATTTCATTCCTATAAGCCAGAGGGAAGGAAGGAAGGTGTGAGTGACACCAGAGGTCAGCAACACTCACTGCAGCTATACTTACATTTTACAAGGATTACATCTGCTCAGTGATAAGTCAGTCTTTGTTTATGTAATCAATAAAGCAGCACAGTTTGGAACAGTGTGGGACTTCAGCAACCTGATTACCAGCTGTCTAACTGGCTGACTCGAGCGGCTGTGGGGGAACAGCAGCCCCAATAATGCAGTCGAGGCAGAGAGAGCTCGGAGGGAGTATCCGTTTAGCGGTGACCAGCCTCGGCCTGCGCTGATTCTCCCGTAATAGGCTTTGGGCTCGGCTCCCACCGGAGAGTTTGGTTGACAATCTGACAAAGTTATCTCAAGATAAATGGGTTACGGGTCGGAGGCGGCAGGAGGGGAAAGAGAGAGAGTGTGAGAGAGCGAGACTTGACTTCTCTGTCAGTGATGTTTTGATGGAGGATGTGTATAGCCGCGAGGGCTGGCACTAGCAGGTCCCCCCAGGTAGATGGGAAGATTGTCTGTGGCTATATCGCCAAACAGAGAACTGCTGTGTCTGTGTGTGCCTCTGTCTTTCTCTCTATTGGTAAATCTGATAGCTTCATTAAGAGGGAGATTTGCAAAGACAGAACACAGCTCATGTAAAGTGCCACCAGCAAGCCAGGAGGAAACCTGAGGCAAAGGTCGCCAAGTTGAACACTGCAAATGGACAGCAATGACAGATCTAAATAAGTGGGCTCCCTCTATCAGCCTATATGATAAGCCATTTAACTAATAACTAGGCCTGTCTCTCACTTACGTGCAAACAAATGCAGTTCACGCACATGCAGTCATAAAAGTTGTCCCTTTTCTCTCTCACAAACACACAAGTCAAACAAGAGAGCACCTATCATTAAGCCAGGCCTCTTTTTACCCTTTAATTCCTCAGATAAACAGACTTTTCTCTGATCCTGTCAGTCCGCGTTATCTGCAACGCCGGTCAGCCGGTCTGCTACTGTGGAGCAAATTAGGCCCTTAAATGTCAAAATTGCTACACTTTATTAAGTTAATTAGGGGCTGAGTGTACGTGGAGGCAGGGAGGAAAAACACAGACGGGCAGAATGACAAACACTGAGAAGCAGTGACAGCCACTGGCAAGAATACGACACAACGCACAGGAGGTAAGTTTAAACCAGTTCAGACATATGGTATGCACGCAGGTAGCGGCGTATACGGTGCGCATGAATTCAGTCATTATATGCCGTATTTGTGAAATAAAGCAGATTGTCAAAAACATCAGCAGAGACCAGTTAGGTTGTTGCAGCAGAGCAGAATGAAGCATTATAAGTGTGTGAGCCTGTGCACTGTAAGTGAGATGTAATGTGCAACGTTTTGGCTTACATCTACAGACCAGTATAATCAATACATGTGCGGTATGTCAGCTGAGTTACAACTGAAGAATACATTTTACATGTAAGAACATTTAACTGTAATCTCCAGTGTTTAAACAGCTGGAGCACAGTTGTTTCAATTAGCAGATCAAATGATTAATTGATGCATTTAAAGGTTTAAAAAAAAATGGCACAGCACCTCCGAGAGACATTGTGAAGCCTGGTATTTTGTTAACACCGGCTTTACATTCCTTAATGTTTAGTGTCCAGCAGTTGCAAAAACAATCAATCCATTTTTTTCTTTAGTCTTATTGACCTCATTCAGCTCCAGAAATGTGTGTTATGGTAACCCTTCAGTGGATTTTAATAGTTGATTAAAGTGACAGAATGGCTTCCATATTTTGCGATGTTACGCATGCATTCAATGGGCCTCATTCATTTTGTGCGCACAGTATGATTTCTGAAACACGCACTGTTCCCACTATACATGCACAAGTAAATCAGAGTCAGTTATAAACGAATAGTCATGTGCTTGCTATCTTCAGTCTTAAATGCTACCATGCTATCCCCTTGGACACAGATGTTACAACTTAGACTAAAATTCAATTCAGTTTTATTTACATAGCGCCAAATCACAACAACAGTGACCTCACGGCATTTTATACTGTAAAGACCCTACAGTAATACAGAGAAAACCCTAACAATGAGACAAGCACTTGGCGAAAGTGGGAAGGAAAAACTCCCTTTTAACAGGAAGAAACCTTCAGCAGAATCAGGCTCAGGGAGGGGCATCCTACTGCTGATGAGGGCAAAAGACAACCAGATATTAATATTAACTAATGATTAAATGGATGTATAAACACATGGTGAGTGATAAAAGAAATGAAGGAAGTATCCTCACCATAGCGACTCCAAATGCATCTCCCCTTCTTTGCTGAATTCAAAGCCACAAATGAAGATTTCAGCTTTCTTCTCTCTAAACCTGTTCGGCGCCCTTAAAATCTGCATTTTCCAAACCTTTCCACCGTCTCGACACTTGAAAGCGAACTGCTGATCAATGTTTTGCGGACTGTACTAATCGATTAGGAGTGAACAGAGGGAGACGGGTCTAATGGCTGTTCCTGACTTGAACAGGCCTCCCCCATATGAGAGCAATTGTTCATTACAGGGCTATTTCATGGTGTTCGTCACTTTGCAAGCTTCTGTCTTTCATTCAGCAGTGCGTTGGATGGAGGAATGGCCTCGGGATATATTGTCTGCTCAGAGCTTGAATGTTGTCATGCTAGTTCCCAGTGATTCGCCTGGTGCGATTCAGGACTTTGAAAAATGGGAAAATGTGTTTCGCAGACTTGGGAGAAAAAAGGGGGCTGAATGTGATATCGGTGTTACTCGGTGCAGAATGTTAAGAAGAGTCTGCGGGAGAATGGAGTCGTGTTTCAGTTCAGTCAGAATCAGAAAGTAATGTTTTAGCACTTATGGTGGCTTTAATGTTTTATTGCAATCATCCCAACATGCAGGACACTTTTTAACATTCCTCTGCGCTCGCTTGGAACAATACGCAGTTCATATGGCTCAGACCGAGTTTTATATTGTGCACATGCGGCGCGGTATTCGCTTTGTTATGAAATACGCATGTTCACAGCAGTGTTACTCCACACAGGCCAAAAGCAATAAGTCACGGACAGGTTCCTGACTGTTGCTCTGAGTTGAATTATTTACCCTACATTTCAACAATATGTAAAGTATCCAAAGCATCTCAATCGAAATCTGCCTGCAACACAGCTCAGTGATTCCCTCCATACTAAACAGAGACCTCTGGGCATGACAGCAGCCATACATTATTTCTACCACACACATTCAGGGCTCATACATCTACAGAGCACACACACATTGCACATAGCTCCACATATAACCTCTGATGCATTATTTCTCTAGCCTTCAGTGCGAGAGTCACAGGTGAGTCCTGGTTGCTTTCATCATAGTCTGCCTGTCCAGCTGGCTGGCTGGAGTCTCATCTGTCCCTGGGTTGAAATTGCCAATAAAGAGGGCCTCATATAGATCACCCCCAACGGGTGCAGGCGACCTGTCATGCAGCCCATGATTCCTAGCTCTCAGAGAGGGGAAGAGGGACAAATAACCCTCTGAATCTCCCTATATCTATCTCCCCCACCCGACCCCCCTCTTCTACTCTTCTTTTTCAGCCACACACACACACATACATGTCCCTTCCACCGCTCTCCAGCAGGCCATAAAGTGCCACACGAAAGGGATATAGTGGACACAGTCATAGGAGAGACAAGTGCCGGCCTGAGCTTTCACTTTCCCGCTCCAGAGGCAGTGAATCAAACTAATGGGTTAAAGACATGAAGACGGATGAGCGGGGAGGATTAGGAGCCGGTTTCCCAAATGCGTTCTCGCACGCCTGCGATTCTTAAACATTTCAAACTTTCCAATGAAAAAGACGGAGTTTCCTTTTAACCTTTCTGAAAATGGCAAAGGGAAGAGTCATTAATGTGCCCGAGTCAAGCATTTTATTTTATTTTTTTTACAAAAACCACAGAGCTCCTTCCTCCTCTGGTACTCCGGAAGATCGTGACGAATTGTGGTTGAAAAGGCACGCTTTCTTTACATTTTAAAATGCAACAATAAAGTTGTTTTAAGCACAATTATAATAAGTACAATATGGCAGGCATGTGATCCATTGTTTTTAGTGTGGTTTCAATAAACGTCCTTAAAGTTTCAGTGATTTCTTCAGTCTTATCAGTTACCTAGCATCATATCTCCCTTTTATAGTTACTTTTTCCATTCCTGATAAAAAATAAAGAAAAAAAGTTAATGTTTACAGGCAGTTCAGATGAAACTGGACTGTGAGCAGACGTGGACTTTGGGATTTTTCAAAGACCCACAGTGCTCCCTGCTGGTGAAGGACAGAACAGCAGCCAAACTTCAGCATGTGTGCGCCTGCAGCTTTAACCTCACGTGAGCTGCATGACTTTAAAACCTCCAAAAACATGGGAGTCTCCCTCATCAACCTCCTGGCCACGACAAGGGCACCAGTTTTTCCTCCAAGATTTGGTCTGAATCATGGATGAGAGACACTTAAAGTAATCATGAGACAGAGGAGACAGAGAAAGATAGAGAGAGAGATGGAGAGAAACCTGCATGGCCAGTGGGCAACTTCAATAAAAAGACTATCTGACTTTTCAGAAGCTATAATAATCAAGATCCTCCCACCGAGGTTGTTTGTCTGAGGGGGACACGGTCGGCTATGAAGGAGGAAATTCAGAGCGGTAATTAATACTCCTAAGTGACTGCTGCTGGATGGAAGGCAGGGACGGGGTTTGTTGTTACTGTGAGCTGGTACTGTGACTCCCAGCATGTCCCACAGCTTTGTGGGTTGGCATGTACACAGAGGAGGAGGAAATGGAGAAAGTGCCTTTATTACTCGTTTGTTTGTCTGCAGGGCCCTTTTCTGATCTGGTCTCAAACGCCCTCCATCCACACACACACACACACCCAGAGAGACACACCGCGCAGCCTTCCAATGCTAATCTCGTGTCACAAATGTTAAGAGAAAGACACGAAATGCCACAAAAATGTCATCACTCTACCCCTGTCACTGGTTCATCCAGCCCTTCCCCTCCACCCTTGTAAACATATTCGAACATGCACTCATTTGCATGTGCGCGTGTGTCTGTGTGTGATGGAGTGTGGGACCAGCTTGTTGTTTGTAGCCTTTGGGTGCCCGCTCTGCGTGGAGCAGCAGGGTGGTTCCTATAATCCCATCACCGTTGTCGTCATGAAGGACCAAAGGCCGCGCCTGGAGGTGCGACATTTCTGGCATCCTCTGACTCTCCTTCACTACCAGAGCCAGCAGCTCCTGAGCCAAGCGGCACACTGTGCAGAATACCGCAAGTCATACACCGACTGACAGCGACTTACTGTATAGTGGGTCTGGCTTGGAAGTGAATAAAAGAATGTATGTCTTTGAGACGATATTTAGATTTTAAAGCCGAATATTTTCAAACCCCTTTTAATCGGTTTATTCAGTTATTTTTATTACCCGCCTGATCTGAACACATATGTGGTATTAAAAACACACAGATTCTTTGAGGTTTCTTCTTCTAATTGGAGAAAACAAGAAATTTAAAGAACATTTACAAAAACTTTTTAGGTATTCAATTATATTAGCTTTACTATAAATAATAATGATGATGAAAAAATATATATACCATCATTTTCCTCTTTGGAAGAGAGGATCTTGATTTTAAAGAAAACAAAACAATTCTAACTATTTTTCACAAAATTCTGCCACTTTTATTTTTTCCCTTTGGACAAGAAAAAAAAAATCATAAATAAAACCTGACAGGAGCCGAGGATACAGGCAGCATGCTGACTCCCATGCATCTGTCTGTCTTCATCTCACAGCTCCTCAACCTTCTCCCAAACTGTCACCCAGCCGCCTGGCGCCTGTCCCCATGTTCACTCTACGGTGGGGATCCGACCTAGCACCAATATGCAATTTCACCAATCTGTGCTGACAGCATTCACGTCCACTATTCGCAACCAATTCCCCGCCCCACACCCCCCACCTTCTTCTTCTTCTTCCGCAAGCATCTGTGTGGTTAAAATACAGTCAAAGAGCTTTCACAGGTCATGAAAGGTAACAGAGGAGACAGGCAGGGGCCTGTAGGCCCCGCATCCAGCTAGACAAATCAGCATAACAGCATATTGTAAACTAAAGACTACGCAGATGGGGGGCGGGATACATGTACTAGGACTGGGGCTGCGTTTATGGCTATGCCAGGCTGAAGAAGCCCCACGGCACTATCTCTGACCCCCCCCCTTGGGTTTCCTTACTAATGTGACCCCAGATTGTGTATCACAATCGGCAGGAGGAAACTCCCACAGGCTACAGTTAGTCCTAAGCACTAGGGATCGCTGTCCTCAGCCCGCCTGAGTACAGACAGAATGTGGCAGCTTCGAGGCATTTAGTTAAAGGAGATGCACTTTAATGCTGCAGGCATGCATTTATGGAAGCCCTACTAGGGTGAAAGCGCATGATGTGCTGGAGCCTATAAACAAACAGGAAAAAAAAAAACCACAAAAAAACCCAAAACAAAACTGAAAGGTTAGAGAATTAGGCTTACCTCGTTTCACGGCATCTAATCATTTGTGATAGTCTGCGTACTCATTCTTATAATTAATTTGTTTTCTGGGACAGCTTTTTCTCAGCAAATTGGGTTTAAAAATATCATCTGTTCTTCTATATTAAGCGTACGCAGCAAAAAGGAACATTGTGGATGCGCTGGATGTGCGAGGCAATAAACATCAGTGAAAGTAGTTCACATGAAGCACGGCTGCTGCTGCATGAGAATCAAAAAGGCTGTTGATATTAAAATACTGAAATTGGTATGTTAGACTACAGTGTGAACTTCTCTCAATACGAGCTTGACATCCACTCCTGATCTCTCTATGAATTTGATTCCTTTATGTGCTTAAAAGAAAGTTTAGCTCCATGAATTTGGGCGCTGCGTTCACTGTCTCCTTTGATTAAGAAGTTGATTCTTTCGCCCTGTCCTCCCTGTGGCTCTCTTTTATTATTGCACAGAAAACCACTGGTCGACTGTATCCCCACTTTGACGTGTCATTTATTGATGATTTTTATATTTTTTCTTGCCTGCGTATCTTTTAATTACTGCATTGAATGAATAGGAAGTAAAGCAAACGGATACTCAGTCACTGCCACTAAATGTAGTCCCAGACAAAAGCGGACAACACTGGCTTCAGTTCAAAGTGGCAGCCTTTACTGCATTATCATTAAAGTGGATCAAATCCAGAGGAACAAAAAAGATGATTTTGATTTGTATTGCTAGTCGCTGATGCAACCTTACGTCTTGTCATGGAGGTGAGTTGTTGCAGTGAGGATGTGCTCGATAAGAAAAGTTTGCAGTGTGGCACCTCAGCACGGCTGTCACTCTCACTAAACACACGAGTACGTACTCAGACACACACACACACACACACACACACACACACACACACACACACACACAGTACATAGTTAGTAAGCCTAGTTTTGACTGACATGTGACATTTCATTATGGGTAAATCATATGCGC